>NC_079429.1:954563-967063 GCF_026213295.1 Gadus chalcogrammus
AAACATTTGATTACCGCTACGTTTCCGTCATTTTTTTAATTTCCGCTCCACAGTTTATGATCAAATCGGACAACAAAGTGATATTGTGTGATATTGTGTGATTCTAGTTCCATACGTCTTTTTTCTTTCCCCACCAGATCGCAAAGCGGTGATTTCTCACGGCCAGCTCAAGTGTGTGGGCTCCTCCCTTTACCTGAAGACCAAGTGGGGCGTGGGATACCACCTCCGGTACTGGCGGCACTCTCATGCACGACTGCATATACACTGTGTTGTTTTTCATGTGATCTGCTGATAACGGTGACCAAACTGGTTCTGGGTGGTTGGAGCAACGCTGTCTGCACCTGAGGATCATTCGTCGGGTTAAAAAGAGAAGTTTAAACAAAGCGTATGACAGTGTTCCCACAGGTCGGGGAATTTGTGGAATGTCAGGGAATTAAAAAAAACTGTCCCGGACTGTAAAAGTCAGGGGATTTGCTAAATTTTTGGGGCAAGTCATGGAATCATGGAATTTGGCTGCCACCAAAAAGTTCACGAAATATATTATGTATTTCTTTACGTTAAATTAATATCCATTAAATTAAAATGAGTTGAAATGTGGTGTATATACTTAACCAGAAACTGATCATCGAGTATGTTGCCGTTATCCAATCTATCCTATCATTAACTTTGGTCTTCAAAGAAAATGTCATCTTGTGTTTAAAGAAGTCGTGTAAATTCAAAATCTACATTATCAGAGTTGGAACACTGTATTCTTTATGGCAGCTAATGCACGTAACTTATTTATAATAGTTACTAACTAACATCATCCCTTGTCCTGTCATGTTTCTGTCCTGCTGCAGAATGTCGCTCGGTGACGGCTGCAAGACGGAGAGCATCCAGGGAGTGGTCCAGCAACACGTCCCCACGGCAACGCTGCTACGGCAACGGGACACGGAGCTCACCTTCACGCTGCCCTTCGAGAGCATAGACGCCTTCACAGGTACGGGCACGCTGTAGGGTTAGAGGACGTGGCAGGAACCATGAGCTGAGAGAAGGAGAGAGGAACCATGAGCTGAGAGAACGAGAGAGGAACCAAGAGCTGAGAGAACGAGAGAACGAGAGAGGAACCAAGAGCTGAGGGAACGAGAGAAGGAGAGAGGAACCAGGAGCTGAGGGAACGAGAGCACCAGACAGGAGCTGTTAGTACAGAGGTCTGGGTGTCTCCTGTTAGTACAGAGGTCTGGGTGTCTCCTGTTAGTACAGAGGTCTGGGTGTCTCCCGTGCCTTCACTAGAACAACAGCTACCATCTAACATGTCAAAAGGACATCAACGTACGGACTTTGCCGGAGAGCTTTTAGACCGCGTGCGGTCTTCTGTATTTCTTTGGGTCAGTGTGTGTCAGTCAGTACGGAGTTTGTGGACACCCAGGAGTGAGTCGCCATGCGGGTCCTCTCAACACAAAGCACCCAGTGCTGTAAATCCCCCCCCCCCCCCCTTCTCCCCTCAGGCCTGTTCTCTGAGCTCGACTCCCAGGCACACCTCGGGGTGGTCAACTACGGCGTCTCCATGACTACGCTGGAGGATGTTTTCCTCCGCTTGGAGGCCGAGGCAGAAGTGGACCAAGCCGGTGAGTGTTGGCACAATCTCCCATATCACATTAAACCCTGTGTGTGTGTGTGTGTGTGTGTGTGTGTGTGTGTGTGTGTGTGTGTGTGTGTGTGTGTGTGTGTGTGTGTGTGTGTGTGTGTGTGTGTGTGTGTGTGTGTGTGTGTGTAACCATCGGTATATCTGTGTGTGTGTGTGTTTGTCTGTGTGTTGTGTAACCTTCTGTGTGTGTCACCATGTGTGTAACCATGTGTGTCCTCGTGTGTGTGTGTGTGTCACCATGTGTGTCACCATGTGTGGCTCCGTGTGTCTCACCATGTGTGTAACCATGTGTGTCCTCGTGTGTGTGTGTGTGTCACCATGTGTGTCACCATGTGTGGCTCCGTGTGTCTCACCATGTGTGTCTCCATGTGTGTCCTCGTGTGTGTGTGTGTGTGTCACCATGTGTGTCACCATGTGTGGCTCCGTGTGTCTCACCATGTGTGTCACCATGTGCGTGTCCTGATGTGCGTGTCCCCCAGACTACAGCGTGTTCAACCAGGACCAGGAGGAGGACGAGGGGGACTCCTGCTCCCTGGACGACACGGACCAGCGGCTGCTGACCTTCTCCGACGGGCGCTCCAGCCCCGCGGCGGGACGGGCGCTCTGGAGGCAGCAGTTCAGCGCCGTGGCCTGGCTGCACATGCTCAACATGGTCCGTGAGAGGAAGGCCTTCATCTACATGTGAGTGGGGAGCGGGGACATGTGAGGGGGACAGGGTCCTCTGGGACGGGACAGGGTCCTCTGGGACGGGACAGGGTCCTCTGGAGACGGGACAGGGTCCTCTATAGACGGGACCGGGTCCTCTGGAGACGGGACAGGGTCCTCTGGAGACGGGACAGGGTCCTCTGGAGACGGGACAGGGTCCTCTGGAGACGGGACAGGGTCCTCTAGAGACGGGACAGGGTCCTCTGGAGACGGGACAGGGTCCTCTATAGACGGGACAGGGTCCTCTGGAGACGGGACAGGGTCCTCTGGAGACGGGACAGGGTCCTCTAGAGACGGGACAGGGTCCTCTGGAGACGGGACAGGGTCCTCTGGAGACGGGACAGGGTCCTCTGGAGACGGGACAGGGTCCTCTGGAGACGGGACAGGGTCCTCTGGAGACGGGAGAGGGTCCTCTAGAGACGGGACAGGGTCCTCTGGAGACGGGAGAGGGTCCTCTATAGACGGGACAGGGTCCTCTGGAGACGGGACAGGGTCCTCTGGAGACGGGACAGGGTCCTCTGGAGACGGGACAGGGTCCTCTGGAGACGGGACAGGGTCCTCTAGACCCGGCCCGCGAGATGATTTGATGACAATTAAGAAGTTATCAGGGGTGTCATCCCCATTACCAAAACGTCTTTGTCAAAAGAAATACAGTAAAGTGGAAACAGAGTTTTCCAGGAAAAATGGACTGAGAATTATTTATTCACAGAGGTGAATACAAAAGCAGTGTGCTTGGTATGTAATCAGCAAGTTTCACTGCTCAAAGAATATAATATTCGGCGCCGCTATGAGACTCATCATAAAGAAAGATATCACCATTTGAAAGGACAACTAAGAAAAGAGGAGATAGACAGATTGTTAGCTGGTCTGAAGAAACAGCAGTCTACTTTTACTTTCAGCCGAGAGGTCAGTGATGCAGCAGTGAAAGCCAGCTACCTTATTGCTCACGAGATAGTGCAAGCATCCAAGCCATTTTCTGACGGTGAGTTTGTGAAAACATGCATGCTGAAGGCTTCAGAATTCGTGTCCCCTGAAAAGTCTGCCTTTGCCACGATAGTCTCGAGGAACACAGTCGCAGATAGGGTAACAGAGCTCTCAGGAGACTAGGGCAGCCAAATGAATGACAAAATCAAGTTATTTATTGCTTTTTCGGTTGCAATTGATGAGAGCACTGATGTAACAGACATTGCTCAACTGGCCATATTTATTCGGGGTGTTGATGAGACTTTGACAATCACCGCGGAGTTCCTTGAGTTGGTGCTTAAGAAGGACACTACAACAGTGGATGACATATTCAGCTCTCTCGTTGGAGAGAGCTGACGCGAGAGCTACAGATGGCGCACCATCAATGGTCGGGAGAAAGGCAGGCGTTGCGACAAAATTTCGAGAGAAAGTACAGAACGCGAATGGGGGACAAGATTTTTGGGCATTTCACTGTATTTTGCACCAAGAAGCGTTGTGTTGCAAAACACAAATAATGGATCATGTTACGAGTGTGGTTGTAAAAACTGTACTCAAGCGTTCCTTTGAGCTACGAGAGGAAATTGGACAGTTCATGGAGAAAAAGGGCAGCCCAGTGAAGCAACTTAAATGTCCGCAGTGGGTGCAGGATCTTGCCGTTATGGTGGATATTACACAGCACCTGAATAATCTTTAACAAAATTGCGCAGGGCCGCAAAATAATTGTCACTCAGTATAACGACAGCATACTCGCATTCAAGTTAAAACTGTCACTCTGGGAGACGCAGATATCTAGCGTTGACACGGCCCATTTCCCATGTCTAACAGCTGTGCGTGCGACCGGACGTAATGCTGATATGGATCAACACAAAGACAAGATAACAGGATTGCTGCAAGAGTTTGAGCGGAGGTTTCAGGTCTTCAGTGAACTAGGAAGGAGCGTTTTTCGCTCGCCATTTACAGTCAAGCCTTCTGACATGCCAGCTGACATCCAACTCGAGATAATTGACTTGCAGTGTGATACCAATATGAAGGAGATATTTGCGTCGGTGGGCTTGGACACATTTTATCAATATCTCTTGCCAGGGTACCCCAAATTAACATCCCTGGCTGCGAAGGTTTTATCCATGTTTGGGACTACCTATCTTTGTGAACAGGTGTTCTCTGTAATGAACCTAAATAAAACAAAGCACCACTCAAGGTTAACAAACACGCACTTTAATGACTTTGTCAAATGTGCTGCTACTCTGGATTTGACACCTGATATGGATGCACTCGTAAAGGCTAAAAGATGCCAAATTTCAGGAGCCAGCAGCAGCAAATAGACTGCAGTGAGGAAAATAAAAGTCAATCAGCAAGTACGCCTGGGCCTAATTCTTTTGATGCTCTTTCAGAAATGTTTGCACTATGATGAATACAGATCTTTGAAAATAAGTTTACTCAGGTTTCATGTTAAAAGACAAAGAATATTGTGCAGTATATCATTCTCAGCTTCAGTAGCCTACAATACAGTTTGGTTTGATGTAGCCTAATCTCATTGCTCATGCACTGCAATAAATGTTATGCACATTTACATTTTCAAGGCAGTATGATAGCTTTCTTCATAGCTCCCACTTGAGTTTGTTTAGTGTGGTGAGTTGGTTCAGGTGTTCAGATGAAAAATCACTCACTCAAGTCTATAAAAATAAACTAGTTGTTAATGAATGTGAAATGCATTTTATTTCAATTCCATCTGTGAATAAATGTGTTGTGCTAATATAGATCATTGTGATCCGTGATTATGTAGGCTACAAATGTAGGCTGAATGATAAAGCATAATACTGAAAAACAAAGCTAAAGATTTGGAGTTGACGTAGGTTATTTTGCCATTATTTAACTGGTCCGGCCCAGTTGAGATCAGATGGGCTGTATGTGGCCCCTGAACCACAATGGGTTTGACACCCCTGCTCTAGAGACATGTGAGGGGGACAGGGTCCTCTAGAGGCGGGGATAAGGATGATACATCAAATGTATGGAACGCCCTCCCTGACCACCTGAGGGCTCCACAGACTACAGCTCTTTTTAAACGGAACCTCAAAACCCATCTCTTTAAAAGAGCATTTAGCTAAACTTTCTTTGAGGTTCCCCCTTTTTAATAGTTTTTTTGGTATTTTTTTCTCTGAAGCACTTTGAGATTCTTGAATATAAAGTGCATTATAAATAAAATGTATTATTATTATTATTATTATTATACATCTCCATCTGAATGCAGAACCGCAGCCAACGGAACAAGCGTTTATTTTTGGTGTTTGTTAGAACGTCGGACTGTTTGGCCTTCAGTGTTTTCTGGTGCTGGCTGTAGGGGGCGCCGATTTTCATTTTGGCACCTCGATGTCCATCCTCTGATCCTACATAATGGAGGGGGGCTGCATGGTGCATGGTGGTGACGCTTGTTAAGGTTTTTATCTGTGCGAGGGGTGTTGTCAAACAAAAACCCTTCACACGTTTCCAACTGTTTGTAGAGGGATGATGGGGAATGAGCTCCTTTCTGTCCCCAGTCTGGGCATGCTGCAGGTGTTTGTGCTGGCCATGGTGATGCTGTCGCTGGTCACCGGACACATCCAGATCCACTCCTCGGACCGCGAGTTCCGGCCCCTCTACCTGCTGAAGAGGAGCCAGGCTCCCAGGAAGTACGCCACCAGCCTGCTGGTCCAGAACTCCTCCGGTGAGTCCTCCAGCGGAGTGCGCCGACTGGCAGCGTTTCAGGGGGGCCAGGGGGGCACGCCTTATTGTATGTTGTACGTTCTGGCACTTTAAAATAGTACCAAGCATTGTGTATAGACTCTTATCCTAGCTATCTTTGTTGTCTACAGGGAATGGGTTAACATAGTGATTGTTAGTGCTCGGCACTTACTTTACCTTACTGTACCGACAGATATATGATTGTTTCTCCTTCTGCTGACAAATGTACTTATTGTAGGTCCGTTTGAAAAGCGTTTGCTAAACGTCCTGAATGCAGATGTAAATGGGTTTCAACGTGGCGGGAGAAGCATGCTTGTACATAACATCCCTAAAATCGAGTGTGGGCCAAAAAGTTGCCTGCAGAATATATATATATTTTTTTTTTTAACTTATTCTGCCTTTGGTTCTTAAAGCAGAATTTACCGCCAAAATGTCCCCAAATATCTGTACCGTGAGGTAACCCCACACACCCGTGTGTGGCCCCCCTGTGTCCAGACTCGGACATCTCCGGCTTCATACACAACCTGGAGGCCCAGGACATCAAGGTGGAGCTGATGAAGCAGAACGACTACATGGCCGCCGCCCCGCACAGCGCCGCCATCAACGTCACCGGATCCAGCAAGGTGAGGGAGAGAGGGGGAGGGAGAGAGAGAGGGGGAGAGAGAGAGAGGGGGAGAGGGGGAGAGAGAGAGGGGGAGAGAGGGGGAGAGAGAGAGAGAGAGAGAGAGAGAGAGAGAGAGAGAGAGAGAGAGAGAGAGAGAGAGAGAGAGAGAGAGAGAGAGAGAGAGAGAGAGAGAGAGAGACTAACTCTTGCGAGTTCGCTCTTGTTTTGAAGCATATAGGAGGGGGAGGGGCTCACTCTCCTTCTCCACCATGGCCGAGATAACCACCACTTTGAGTCTTTACTTGGTGTGGAAGGACCAGAGACGTCGAGAAACCAACGCAGTCATTCAAATATATATTATGTTATAGATATTATATTGCCACCCGTCAGTACTTTTCCTCGACACATTTTGAGTACCCAGATCCAGATGTACTTTGACCAATCACGTGCATGACAATATATCCTCCCCAACGACATGACCAGGCAGGCGATCTGACGCATAGTTCAGCACGTGCCGTGATTTGGGGAAACAGTTTGGATCCGCTTCTGTATTCGTGTCTGACTTCAGTACAGACGCGTGGCCTCCGGACGCGGAGCCCACCTGTCTGTCCTCAGACCTGGAGCCCCTCCTCTGACCCTCTGTTCTGGTGTCTCAGACCCGGAGCCCCTCCTCTGACCCTCTGTCCTGGTGTCTCAGACCCGGAGCCCCTCCTCTGACCCTCTGTCCTGGTGTCTCAGACATGGAGCCCCTCCTCTGACCCTCTGTCCTGGTGTCTCAGACATGGAGCCCCTCCTCTGACCCTCTGTCCTGGTGTCTCAGACATGGAGCCCCTCCTCTGACCCTCTGACCTGGAGCCCCTCCTCTGACCCTCTGTCCTGGTGTCTCAGACCCGGAGCCCCTCCTCTGACCCTCTGTCCTGGTGTCTCAGACCCGGAGCCCCTCCTCTGACCCTCTGTCCTGGTGTCTCAGACCTGGAGCCCCTCCTCTGACCCTCTGTCCTGGTGTCTCAGACCTGGAGCCCCTCCTCTGACCCTCTGTCCTGGTGTCTCAGACCCGGAGCCCCTCCTCTGACCCTCTGTTCTGGTGTCTCAGACCCGGAGCCCCTCCTCTGACCCTCTGTCCTGGTGTCTCAGACCCGGAGCCCCTCCTCTGACCCTCTGTCCTGGTGTCTCAGACCCGGAGCCCCTCCTCTGACCCTCTCTCCTTGTGTCTCAGGGCTTTGAGTACAGCCTGGCGTTCAACAGCACCACGGTGCACTCCCTGCCCATGACCGTCAACGTCCTGAGCAACGCGCTCCTCCGAGGCCTCAACGGAACCGGTCGGATCCGGACCTGGACCAAACCCTTCGACTACGTGAGTAGGGTCAGGAGGACCAATCAGGCCTCTCCGTTCAGCGAGTGGGCAGATATCCACGTAGACCGGCTGCGTCACTCAGAGACCGTACACGGCACTGAGGCCGGTCGATGGTCTACAAAGATGTGCTCCCCTCCCAGAACCTAGCAACAAGGGGCCCTAGCAACAAGGGGCCCAGGCAACAAGGGGCCCTAGCAACAAGGGGCCCTAGCAACAAGGGGCCCAAGCATCAAGTTACGGCTCCAAGATGTTAGCTGGCTACGTCTAGGGGGAGTAGGGGAACCATAACACAAAAGTACTTCGAACTGACTGGAGCATCAAAGCACGCCAAAAAACGGCGAACTAATACGAAGGTGTATTTATTAGAAAAGTATAATCTGAAAATACGCCGAGGGGAATAGAGAACTAGAAGCGGAGCCAAATCAAAGAAAGCATAAATAAAGTGACCACTACTAGTTAGCACACGCAACATAAGCTAATCTATACAAAGGGCGGCCCTGCTTCTCACCTGATGTGAGAAGCGGGGGCCTAGCAACAAGGGGCCCTAGTAACAAGGGGCCCTTCGATGTGAAGCATACGTCATGTTCTGTTTTGTTTTCAACAGCCACACACGAGAATCATGTGAATGCAGCCAGCAAAATCAAAACACTGTAGTTTCACTTGGTTGAGATCCACCAACCGTTGACCAGCAGTACATCGGAAGGATTTTAAAACATCCTTGTTACATTACGGATATTGCTTTCTCAACGTATTCTCAATGGACTCGGCCTCACGTGTCCGTTAGCGGAACAGCTCGTTGATTCATGTGCGATTGTTCATGAACGTGATCGTCCGTTTGTTTGTTTCAATCCGAAACCACGAGTTACTCCTCAGTCCTCCACACTGGACCTTTTGATGCATGGTTTACCGTGTTTGACTGAAGTGCTCTCTCTCTCTGTCGACCCTGCAGCAAATCCCCGACACCATGTCCTACGTCATGGTGTACATCGAGGCCATCATACTGGGCATGTTGGCCGCTGGGATGCCGGCCTACTTTGCCATGGACCACACACGCGATCGGGAGGTATGAGCTCACCTAATCATGCACTGATTTAAATTTAGGCAATTAGGAGACGCTTTTCCAAAGAGGCTTACGATAAGTCTGTTTGTCAGAAGAAAGAGAAACTATATATCTGTCGGTACAGTAAGGATGTTCATAGAACCAAGTGCCATCACTAACTATCACTAGGTTAACCCATTCCCTGTATACAACAAAGATAGCTAGGCTAAGATGATACACAATGCTATTTTACTATTAGTACTATTTTTGGGTGCCAGGACGTACAACATACACTACTCGTATTCTTTCTGGATCAGTTAGTAGGACTTTGTGGTTGTTTGGACAAGCACTTCCTGGGGCTGTACTAGCATGCGTTAGTGCGGCCATTGCACATGACCGGAGTATTTTACAAGGTTTGGCAGACCTAACGCTAGCGAGTTACGCTTTCAACTGGATACTTTCATAATCGAGCTGCTTCGGGCTGGTTTCTCCAAATGGCCGACCCTAGCTTTAACTCTTTAGTCGTCTTATCGTTATCGTTAAGGCCCTCGCTCTCTCTCCCTCCGTGCAGATCAAGTGTCGCTCCACCCTGCGTATCTCGGGCCTGATGCCGTCGGCCTACTGGTGCGGCCAGGCGGCTGTGGACGTACCCCTCTTCTACCTCATCCTCTGCTCCATGGTCACCATCTTCTTCGCCTTCCACACGGGGAACCTGCTGAGCTCCGTCAACATGACCTGCGTGGTACGTAATGCACTCACACACGCGTCAACATGTAGACACACGCACACACACATGTACACACACACACACGTACACACCTGCAACTGAACCAACACACAACACTGATCCCCAGACGTGCACAAAGACCTCGATACGTTTTCACGTCTTCGTAAACCAACTTTGGCCTCTAAGGTGATCAAAGGAGCATAACGTTATTGAGGAGTTAAACCAAATGAATCAAAACCTAAAAGAAAACACTCAAAGTGTGTGAGTGAAGTGAAGCCACCGATTCAAAATCATCTCAATGTAGAGCTGTTCTCTTGACCCTGTGTTCCTCCTCTTAATGTAGAGCTGTTCTCTGACCCTGTGTTCCTCCTCTTAATGTAGAGCTGTTCTCTGACCCTGTGATCATCTTAATGTAGAGCTGTTCTCTGACCCTGTGTTCCTCCTCTTAATGTAGAGCTGTTCTCTGACCCTGTGATCATCTTAATGTAGAGCTGTTCTCTGACCCTGTGTTCCCCCTCTTAATGTAGAGCTGTTCTCTGACCCTGTGATCCTCTTAATGTAGAGCTGTTCTCTGACCCTGTGATCCTCTTAATGTAGAGCTGTTCTCTGACCCTGTGTTCCTCTTAATGTAGAGCTGTTCTCTGACCCTGTGATCCTCTTAATGTAGAGCTGTTCTCTGACCCTGTGTTCCTCCTCTTAATGTAGAGCTGTTCTCTGACCCTGTGATCCTCCTCTTAATGTAGAGCTGTTCTCTGCCCCTGTGATCCTCCTCTTAATGTAGAGCTGTTCTCTGACCCTGTGATCCTCCTCTTAATGTAGAGCTGTTCTCTGACCCTGTGATCCTCCTCTTAATGTAGAGCTGTTCTCTGACCCTGTGATCCTCCTCTTAATGTAGAGCTGTTCTCTGACCCTGTGTTCCTCCTCTTAATGTAGAGCTGTTCTCTGACCCTGTGATCCTCCTCTTAATGTAGAGCTGTTCTCTGACCCTGTGATCCTCTTAATGTAGAGCTGTTCTCTGACCCTGTGATCCTCCTCTTAATGTAGAGCTGTTCTCTGACCCTGTGTTCCTCCTCTTAATGTAGAGCTGTTCTCTGACCCTGTGTTCCTCCTCTTAATGTAGAGCTGTTCTCTGACCCTGTGATCCTCTTAATGTAGAGCTGTTCTCTGACCCTGTGATCCTCTTAATGTAGAGCTGTTCTCTGACCCTGTGTTCCTCCTCTCAATGTAGAGCTGTTCTCTGACCCTGTGTTCCTCCTCTTAATGTAGAGCTGTTCTCTGACCCTGTGCTCCACCTCTCCTCCGTTCCCTCCTCCTCCTGGTAGATGGTGTGCACGGTGGGCTTCGGACCGGCCATCATCCTCTTCACCTACGTAGTGTCCTTCGGCTTCACCCGCGTCCAAAGCAACCGCGACTTCCTGTCTGTCATCTCCATGATGGTGGGTGTGTGTGTGTGTGTGTGTGTGTGTGTGTGTGTGTGTGTGTGGAGCTGTATATTTTTGTTAATGGTGTTTCACAACAGCTACACCATGGCCAGATTCCTGTGTTCTGAGCTCCTCTCACGGCGTGTGTCGCCTCCAGGTGTGCATCGTGACGGCCTCCTTCGTCAAGCTCCTGTTCATGAACGGCAACCAGCTCCTCACACGGACTCTGCTCCTCCTCCTGTGCCTGTTCAACCCCCTCTACCCCCTCATGGCCTGCCTCAACATCATCACCAAGGTAGGCCTGCCTCAACATCATCACCAAGGTAGGCCTGCCTCAACATCATCACCCAGGTAGGCCTGCCTCAACATCATCACCAAGGTAGGCCTGCCTCAACATCATCACCAAGGTAGGCCTGCCTCAACATCATCACCCAGGTAGGCCTGCCTCAACATCATCACCAAGGTAGGCCTGCCTCAACATCATCACCCAGGTAGGCCCGTTGGCATGAAAGGCCCAACATGCTCCCCACTGTCTCGGCCTGTTGACACTAGCGGTGGTATCCACACAGACAGGTTTCAGGTTTGTACTGCCTCCATAGTTCGCATCATCTCCGAGACTGGGAGGAGACATGGCGACCATGTTGAACCAAGTATTATGTCTAAACAGCGCCTATATCTGTTTCTTAACATATCCTGATGTACTTCCTAATCGGTCCTAAACACTCCCACCAATAGTTTTGCCCACATTATGGGGAAATGACATCAAATGTTTTTAAGATAGATGATGTTTTAATATGCGTGGTACTAAATGGCTTTTTGTCCGTGTGGAATGAGACGGATGCTGTTGCATTCAGCAGTGACGTTATACTCCTTCTGAGAAGCGTCTTGACCCCTGGATGCTTTGTGTCCCCTGCAGGCCACCTTCCTCCCGGCGCTCTACACGGAGAACCTGCTGTGGAAGAACCTGATGGTCGCCGTCATCGCAGTAAGAACTCACAGCACACAGGAAGTCACAGTTCATGACTTAATGGGAACGTGATATTCCTTTTGGATATGATGACGTCTGTATGAATGAACAGTGTTAATGCTTCCGTTCGAATGAAGGCTGAAAGGTTTATAGAGCGGATTGAGTAAAGGACACATGTAAACCCACTAACCCAGTACGAACCACCCGTCTCCCCACATTACCCGTTATGGATTAGAGATAGGGTAGGCATTTCATAGAAAGTTGAACAAGCCAAAGTATACATTTTGAAAGTATCCAACCGAAAAAATCCCAACCAACCACCCGATGCTGAGCGTTAGCATTAGGGCCGGCGTAGCCTAGAGCGAGACACGCGCA
>NC_079429.1:969563-1134563 GCF_026213295.1 Gadus chalcogrammus
TTCATCAAGTCTCTGTTGGGCCCTCAGGTTCATCACGTCTCTGTTGGGCCCTCAGGTTCATCACGTCTCTGTTGGGCCCTCAGGTTCATCACGTCTCTGTTGGGCCCTCAGGTTCATCACGTCTCTGTTGGGCCCTCAGGTTCATCACGTCTCTGTGTTGGGCCCTCAGGTTCATCACGTCTCTGTGTTGGGCCCTCAGGTTCATCACGTCTCTGTTGGGCCCTCAGGTTCATCACGTCTCTGTTGGGCCCTCAGGTTCATCACGTCTCTGTGTTGGGCCCTCAGGTTCATCACGTCTCTGTTGGGCCCTCAGGTTCATCACGTCTCTGTTGGGCCCTCAGGTTCATCACGTCTCTGTTGGGCCCTCAGGTTCATCACGTCTCTGTTGGGCCCTCAGGTTCATCACGTCTCTGTTGGGCCCTCAGGTTCATCACGTCTCTGTTGGGCCCTCAGGTTCATCACGTCTCTGTGTTGGGCCCTCAGGTTCATCACGTCTCTGTGTTGGGCCCTCAGGTTCATCAGGTCTCTGTGTTGGGCCCTCAGGTTCATCGCGCCCCGGGCGGAGCGGGCCCCCGAGGAGCCTCAGAGTGAGGACGAGGACGTGCGTCTGGAGCGTGGCCGCGTGGCCGAGGCCCTCCGGGGCCCCTGCACTGAGGAGGTAGGAGCTGACGGGCTGGGGAACCTCCAAGGGCCTCCCTGATCTCTGTTCCCTCTCTGGCTCGTGCTCGCTCGCTCCCTTTCTTTCTTTCTTTCTTTCTTTCTTTCTTTCTTTCTTTCTTTCTCTTCTCAGTAGTAGAGTGCTTCATTTATTGACGAGTAAGGTTTTTCTTTTGTTGCTCAATGAAAAGGCCAACCCTTTTCAGTCAGCGTGTTGTGGGAGTGTGTGTGGATGATGTCTGGTTTGAGCGGCCTCACCTGGCCCAGAGTCCGGTCGGTCTGACTCGGGCCAGGTGAGGCTGCAGCAACCCGCCATCATCCACACACTCCCACAACACCTCTCACCATAGTTGAGCCAGAGTGAAATTGCAGAAGAGCGGCCTCCAGCCTGAGAAGCACCCAGATCAAGACGTGGTATCAGTGGACCTCTGGCTGTGTCTGTTGTAGAAGCCCGTGGTGGTGGTCAGCAACCTGACCAAGCAGTACAAAAGGGAGGGGGAGGACCCCCCGCTCAGCAGGAGAGGGAAGCTGGCCGCCCAGAACGTCTCCTTCTGCGTCCGCAAAGGTACGGACGCTCCTGGGCTTCGAAAAGGTCGAAGGACGGTCGGCAGTCGGTCCTCTGAACGTCCTTACTGCACCGAAAGAGACACATTGTTGTGTCTCTTTCGTCTGTCAAATGTATTTATTGTAAATCGCTTTGGATAAAAGCGTCCGCTGAATGTGCGGAGTGTAAATGCTGTGTTTCAGGAGAGGTTCTTGGGCTGTTGGGCCCCAACGGCGCTGGGAAGAGCACAATCATGCACATGCTGTCAGGGGACATCCGCCCCACTGCAGGCCAGGTACACAGACCGGTACCTCCCGTCTGAGGCCACTCCTGATCACATCACTCCTAATCACAGCACTCCTGATCACTGCACTCCTGATCACTGCACTCCTAATCCCAGTACTCCTAATCACTGCACTCCTGATCACTGCACTCCTGATCCCAGCACTCCTAATCCCAGTACTCCTGATCACTGCACTCTTAATCACTGCACTCCTGATCCCAGCACTCTTAATCCCAGCACTCCTAATCACTGCACTCTTAATCACTGCACTCCTAATCACTGCACTCTTAATCACATCACTCCTAATCACTGCACTCTTAATCACATCACTCTTAAT
Organism: Gadus chalcogrammus; assembly: GCF_026213295.1. Classification (NCBI taxonomy): domain Eukaryota; kingdom Metazoa; phylum Chordata; class Actinopteri; order Gadiformes; family Gadidae; genus Gadus; species Gadus chalcogrammus. The sequence goes on from NC_079429.1 coordinate 971,385, forward strand.
CACATCACTCTTAATCACATCACTCCTAATCACTGCACTCTTAATCACATCACTCTTAATCACATGACTTCTAATCACAGCACTCCTAATCTCAGCACTCCTAATCCCCTCGACTCTGCCCCGTGGGTTTCTTCCGACATGCGACTCACACGGTCCAGTGTTGATTACACTCAGACTCATCTTTGTGATAATGTCTGTTAGTGTGGGGTGGCCGTGCTCCGCCCTCGTGGCCCAGATGTGCCAGCTGACGGCGTGGGTCTGCCCCCCCCCCCCCAGGTCCTGATGGACGACAGCAGCTCGGAGTACCGGCCGGCGGGCGCGGCCCAGCAGCAGGTGGGCTACTGCCCCCAGGTCAACCCGCTGTGGCCCCGGGTCACGCTCCGGGAGCACCTCGAGTTCTACGCCGCCGTCAAGGGGCTGCAGGGGTACACCGTCCCCGATGTCATCAAGCGGTGAGCGGCTGTCTTGAGTTGGGTTGTGGTTCTAGAAGCCCTGGCCCTAGAAGCTTGTGTTGAGCTGCGTTGAGTTGCAGGCGTCGAGCGGGGTGGTAGCTTTCGGGACTGAAGCCCCAAATCTCACTTCAGAAGCCCCGGATATTTTTTAAGCTTCTTCAGTGCCATCTAGTGGAAAGGACATGCAACAGCATGGATAATACTTTGCTACAAAATCATGGGTCTGCAGAGCATACCACTTCTGAAATACAAAAAAGAAAACAAACAATCCATCTCTGCAATCCTACTTTGCATCTACTGAAAGTAAGTCTCAATTTTGCCATTTTAGTTTACATAAAAATCTCTAGAAGTCAATAGTTAAGTGGTTATTGTTTCTTTCCATGAAATAGTATTGTATTGAGCAGGCCCTGCAACTGAAAATGTAGGCTATGAGATTAGAAGGGATTGAGGATTTGCCAATGTTCAGCAGGTCACCCTAAAATGGACTAGAATGCAGGAAATTGCAGCTTAGAAATTCAAAAATGTCTGGGGGAGGACCCCAAGACCCCCTCAGGGCTGGGCCCCGGATGAACACAAAGTCTGGCTACGCCCCTCTTGAGCTGAGTTGAGTTGTGTTGTGGTTCTAGAAGCCCTGGCCCTAGAAGCTTGTGTTGAGTTGTTTTCAGTTGAGTTGTGTTTTGTTGAGTTGTGATGTGTTGAGTTGGCAACGAATTTGGTCATCGATTCGTTGAGTCGCGCGATACGTCACTCGTAGGCGCGGCACTGTTTACAGTCTGCCGCCGACAGGTTGGTTCACGGTTCATGCACGCCCACAGCGAGCTATAGTGTGAGTGACCACAGCTTGTATTTTGGTCATATCTTAACACTGGACTGTAGGCCTATATAAAAGTGTTGTACCATCACTGTCTTTGGGTTAAAAACTCCTTCAACTCAGTATCCGTCTAGTCTAGTCCAACCAAAAACTCTGTCAGCTGCTGCTGCTGCAGACGTTGTGCAGACGGGCTCGGAGTCGGCACCGCGTGCATCAACAGTCATTCAAAGCAGCGGTAGTAATCACACAACCGGACGGTGTAGAAAGTCCCGTCAGTTAAAAATAGTGATCCAGTTTTTAAATCCATGTTAAAATCGGCAGGATATAGAGCTAGTTAGCTTAAAAAAAAGTCGCAAACAATGTCAAATGTGACGTGTTCAGGTCGGCTCAGTAATATGATTGATGGGTTCAAATGCAAAAAAAACGAAATTTGGGATTTTGGCGAAAACTTATTTCCCAGCAATATAAAATAGATAGTAAAGATGGAATTATGACCTGTTTAACGTCCTATCTTTAGCTATGATCATCGTATCAGCAATTAAAGCAATAATACAAATTGTATTTCAAGAAAATAATAGAAAAGAATCAATAGTGGTATCAATAAAGACGTGGATCGTTAAGGAGTCTCGAAAATGTCTATCTTTTTTTTACCAGATTCATCGATTAATCGAAAAAATTATCGACCAATTAATCGATTATTAAAATAATCGTTGGTTGCAGCCCTAGATGTGTTGTGTTGAGTTGTTTTGTGTTGAGTTGAGTTAAGTTGTGTTGAGTTGCGTTGTGTTGAGTTGCGTTGTGTTGAGTTGTGTTGCGTTGCATTGAGTTGTGTTGTGGTGCTCCCCCAGCGTGGTGAACGCCCTGGAGCTGAAGGACCACCTGGACCAGCAGGCCAAGAGCCTGTCAGCGGGGGTCAAGAGGAAGGTGAGGACCCCGTCCACAGGCACCCCCCCTCACCCCACCCTAACCCCATCCTAACCCCACCCTAGCAGTGTTCACCCCCATTCACCCTACCCCAACAGGACCCTCCAGGAGCCCCCCCTACCCCAACAGGACCCTCCACTCCAGGAGCCCACCCCCCCCCCCACCCCAACAGAACCCTCCAGGAGCCCCCCCCTACCCCAACAGGAGCCCCCCCCCCAACCCCAACAGAACCCTCCAGGAGCCCCCCCCCCCGCCCCGTGGGCTCACCCCTCCTCTGTTGTCTCCCCAGCTGTGCTTCGCGCTGAGCATGCTGGGTAACCCCCAGGTGGTGCTGCTGGACGAGCCGTCCGCCGGGATGGACCCCAAGTCCAAACAGCGCATGTGGTGAGAGCCCATTGGTCAACTGGAGGGCCCTGATGGGTGGAGCTAACTATGTGGGAGGAGCTACCTATATGGGTGGGGCCAACTCTATGGGTGGAGCCAACTCTATGGGTGGGGCCAACTCTATGGGTGGAGCCAACTCTATGGGTTGGGCCAACTCTATGGGTGGAGCTAACTATATGGGTGGAGCTTACTATATGGGTGGAGCTAACTATATGGGTGGGGCCAACACTGGGTCGAGCTAACTATGGGTGGAGCTAAATATGGGTGGAGCTAACTATATCGGTGGGGCTAATACTGGGTGGGGGCAACTCTATGGGCGGAGCCAACTCTATGGGTGGAGCTAACTATGGGTGGAGCTAACTATGGGTGGAGCTAACTCCATGGGTGGAGCTAAATGGATATGTTGATGTAGAGATAACCCTATGGGTGGAGATAACCCTATGGGTGGAGATAACCCTATGGGTGGAGATAACTCTATGGGTGGAGATAACTCTATGGGTGGAGTTAACCCTATGGGTGGAGATAACTCTATGGGTGGAGCTAACCCTATGGGTGGAGCCAACCCTATGGGTGGAGCCAACCCTATGGGTGGAGCCAACCCTATGGGTGGAGCTAACCCTATGGGTGGAGCTAACCCTATGGGTGGAGCTAACCCTATGGGTGGTCACCAGTTGTGTAAAGTAACTCTAGTTCCTCCAATGCCTCCGTCCATCCACCCAGCAGGGCACCTCCACTGTGTTAAGCTGTGTGTGTGTGTGTGTGTGTGTGTGTGTGTGTGTGTGTGTGTGTGTGTGTGTGTGTGTGTGTGTGTGTGTGTGTGTGTGTGTGTGTGTGTGTGTGTGTGTGTGTGTGTGTGTTCCAGGCGGGCCATCCGCTCGGCCTTCCGGGACCGCCAGCGGGGGGCCGTCATCACGACCCACTACATGGAGGAGGCGGAGGCCGTGTGCGACCGCGTGGCCATCGTGGTGTCGGGACAGCTGAGGTGGGGAACAGGGGTCACCCCCCACCCTTACCCAACCCTAACTGGGGTCACCCTAACCCCACCCTAACAGTGTTCACCCCCTCACCCTAACCCCACCCTTACCTAACCCTAACTGGGGTCACCCTAACCCCACCCTTACCCCACCCTAACAGTGGTCACCCCCCCTCACCCTAACCCCACCCTAACAGTGGTCTCACCCTCACCCTAACAGTGGTCACCCCCTCACCCTAACCCCACCCTAACAGTGGTCACCCCCTCACCCTAACCCCACCCTAACAGTGGTCACCCCCCCTCACCCTAACCCCACCCTAACAGTGGTCACCCCCCCTCACCCTAGCCCCACCCTAACAGTGGTCACCCCCTCACCCTAACCCCACCCTAACAGTGGTCACCCCCCCACCCTAACCCCACCCTAACAGTGGTCACCCCCTCACCCTAACCCCACCCTAACAGTGGTCACCCCCCCTCACCCTAGCCCCACCCTAACAGTGGTCACCCCCTCACCCTAACCCCACCCTAACAGTGGTCACCCCCCCTCACCCTAGCCCCACCCTAACAGTGGTCACCCCCTCACCCTAACCCCAACCTAACAGTGGTCACCCCCTCACCCTAACCCCACCCTAACAGTGGTCACCCCCCCACCCTAACCCCACCCTAACAGTGGTCACCCCCTCACCCTAACCCCACCCTAACAGTGGTCACCCCCTCACCCTAACCCCACCCTAACAGTGGTCACCCCCTCACCCTAACCCCACCCTAACAGTGGTCACCCCCTCACCCTAACCCCACCCTAACGGTGGTCACCCCCCCACCCTAACCCCACCCTAACAGTGGTCACCCCCTCACCCTAGCCCCACCCTAACAGTGGTCACCCCCTCACCCTAACCCCACCCTAACAGTGGTCACCCCCTCACCCTAACCCCACCCTAACGGTGGTCACCCCCTCACCCTAACCCCACCCTAACAGTGGTCACCCCCTCACCCTAGCCCCACCCTAACAGTGGTCACCCCCTCACCCTAACCCCACCCTAACAGTGGTCACCCCCTCACCCTAACCCCACCCTAACAGTGGTCACCCCCTCACCCTAACCCCACCCTAACAGTGGTCACCCCCCCACCCTAACCCCACCCTAACAGTGGTCACCCCCTCACCCTAACCCCACCCTAACAGTGGTCACCCCCTCACCCTAACCCCACCCTAACAGTGGTCACCCCCTCACCCTAACCCCACCCTAACAGTGGTCACCCCCTCACCCTAACCCCACCCTAACGGTGGTCACCCCCCCACCCTAACCCCACCCTAACAGTGGTCACCCCCTCACCCTAGCCCCACCCTAACAGTGGTCACCCCCTCACCCTAACCCCACCCTAACAGTGGTCACCCCCTCACCCTAACCCCACCCTAACGGTGGTCACCCCCTCACCCTAACCCCACCCTAACAGTGGTCACCCCCTCACCCTAGCCCCACCCTAACAGTGGTCACCCCCTCACCCTAACCCCACCCTAACAGTGGTCACCCCCTCACCCTAACCCCACCCTAACAGTGGTCACCCCCTCACCCTAACCCCACCCTAACGGTGGTCACCCCCCCACCCTAACCCCACCCTAACAGTGGTCACCCCCTCACCCTAGCCCCACCCTAACAGTGGTCACCCCCTCACCCTAACCCCACCCTAACGGTGGTCACCCCCCCCCCCTAACCCCACCCTAACAGTGGTCACCCCCTCACCCTAGCCCCACCCTAACAGTGGTCACCCCCTCACCCTAGCCCCACCCTAACAGTGGTCTCACCCTAGCCCCACCCTAACAGTGGTCACCCCCTCACCCTAACCCCACCCTAACAGTGGTCACCCCCTCACCCTAACCCCACCCTAACAGTGGTCACCCCCTCACCCTAACCCCACCCTAACGGTGGTCACCCCCCCACCCTAACCCCACCCTAACAGTGGTCACCCCCTCACCCTAGCCCCACCCTAACAGTGGTCACCCCCTCACCCTAACCCCACCCTAACGGTGGTCACCCCCCCACCCTAACCCCACCCTAACAGTGGTCACCCCCTCACCCTAGCCCCACCCTAACAGTGGTCACCCCCTCACCCTAACCCCACCCTAACGGTGGTCACCCCCCCACCCTAACCCCACCCTAACAGTGGTCACCCCCTCACCCTAGCCCCACCCTAACAGTGGTCACCCCCTCACCCTAGCCCCACCCTAACAGTGGTCTCACCCTAGCCCCACCCTAACAGTGGTCACCCCCTCACCCTAGCCCCACCCTAACAGTGGTCACCCCCTCACCCTAACCCCACCCTAACAGTGGTCACCCCCTCACCCTAACCCCACCCTAACAGTGGTCACCCCAAAGCGAGCCCAAGCAGCAGTCTGCGTGAGGATAGGTTGTGATGGAGAGGTGCTTCAGAAGACTCCCGGCCAACTGGGTCAGAGGTCACCTGGACTCCCGGCCCACTGGGTCAGAGGTCACCTGGACTCACGGCCCACTGGGTCAGAGGTCAGCTGGACTCACGGTCCACTAGTTCAGAGGTCAGCTGGACTCACGGTCCACTGGTTCAGAGGTCACGGCCCACTGGGTCAGAGGTCAGCTGGACTCACGGCCCACTGGGTCAGAGGTCAGCTTGACTCCCGGCCCACTGGTTCAGAGGTCACGGCCCACTGGTTCAGAGGTCAGCTGGACTCACGGCCCACTGGTTCAGAGGTCACGGCCCACTGGTTCAGAGGTCAGCTGGACTCACGGTCCACTGGTTCAGAGGTCACGGCCCACTGGGTCAGAGGTCAGCTTGACTCCCGGCCCACTGGTTCAGAGGTCACGGCCCACTGGTTCAGAGGTCAGCTGGACTCACGGCCCACTGGTTCAGAGGTCACGGCCCACTGGTTCAGAGGTCAGCTGGACTCACGGTCCACTGGTTCAGAGGTCAGCTGGACTCACGGCCCACTGGTTCAGAGGTCACGGCCCAATGGGTCAGAGGTCACCTGGACTCACGGCCCACTGGTTCAGAGGTCACGGCCCACTGGGTCAGAGGTCACCTGGACTCACGGCCCACTGGTTCAGAGGTCACGGCCCACTGGGTCAGAGGTCACCTGGACTCTGCGTAGCCTCCCCCCTCACCCCCCCAAACCCCCACACACCCTTTACGCACTGATTGTATGCTGTTCGTCCTGGCACTTAAGAATAGTACTTAGCAACATGTAGCATTCCACCCTAGCTATCCTTGTTGTAAGCGGGGAATGGGTTAACCTAGTGATGGCTAGTGCTTGGCACTTGGTTCTATGAACATCCTAACTGTACCGACAGCCATATATTGTTGTTTGTCCTTCTTCTGACAAATGTGCTTCGGATAAAAGCGTCTGATAAACGTCCTGAATGTTAAAGGGAAACTTCACCCATTTCCATTAAGCTTTGTATCGTTAGAAACACACTCATATTTTTGAATGGTCGTGCATCACTCCCTTATTTTCTGGGTAGACTGGAGAGATCCGTATCGATCTCCAACACTTCCTGTTTAAGATGACGCAATATGACGATTTTTGTGTAAGAGGGGAGGATTCTCGTAAGACTACAAGCACTAGTCCCACCCCTCTATAGGGGGCGGGACCCACTGACGCTACAGACCTATTAGAGCAGTGCCAGTGGGTGGGACTTCACCAGCAGAAACTAACATCCACAGCGTCTGAAGCTAAGCTAACAGAGGCTGTTGATAAAACTGAAGTACAATGGCGGAGGGTACTGGATCTGACAAAGAAGATGGCACCATGCAAAAGTTCACCATTTCGAAAGAAATACAAACGAGGACTAATTCCCTGAGTTCACCAACAAATACTCTTCGCTAGAAATGTTGTGTGAAATGATTTTCAAGCAGTCTTGCGGTATCAGCTTGGTAGATGGAACAGCGAGGTGTCCGATAGGCGGGGATCTAGATCAGCGGGAGTGGCCAGCGAAGCTGTGCATCGTGGTGCATGGTGGGAGTTGCTGTCTTCAATCCACAAGCGCCAAAAACTCCCTTTCTGCCTTTTCTTGGTCAAGACGGCACCAAATTAGAATTGTATCTTATTATTCGACTACATATAGGACCCAATTTCAATACATATTCACGCCTCCACCGGTGAAATGCTCCTTTAATGTAAATGTGATGCTGGCTAAGCCGCGTCGCTCCACCGTCCATAGAAGAGGAGTCTGCTGTGTTTGCGCTACGAGGCGTGACTCCCCCCTCCCCCCCCCAGGTGCATCGGGTCCATCCAGCACCTGAAGGCGCGCTACGGCCGGGGCTACAGCCTGGAGGTGACGCTGAAGGAGGGGCCGGCCGGGCTGCAGCCCGCCGCACTCCTGCACCACGAGATCCTGCGCATCTTCCCGCACGCCGTCAGACAGGAGAGGTGTGTGTGTGTGTGTGTGTGTGTGTGTGTGTGTGTGTGTGTGTGTGTGTGTGTGTGTGTGTGTGTGTGTGTGTGTGTGTGTGTGTGTGTGTGTGTGTGTGTGTGTGTGTGTGTGTGTGTGTGTGCACATGCTCCCGGATCAGGGCCTAAAATGAACGTCCAATCACAAACGGGATTTGGCGTGTTCTAATGACATGCTACCAGCCATGATTGTTGGATGATTGTTGGAAGGATATTGGGGCTTGTACTGTCATGTGTGTGTGTGTGTGTGTGTGTCTGCGAGGAGGTGCTGATGTGAGTCTCTGAGGAGGTGCTGATGTGAGTCTCTCTGAGGAGGTGCTGATGTGAGTCTCTGAGGAGGTGCTGATGTGAGTCTGTGAGGAGGTGCTGATGTGTCTCTGAGGAGGTGCTGATGTGAGTCTCTGAGGAGGTGCTGATGTGAGTCTCTGAGGAGGTGCTGATGTGTGTCTGAGGTGGTGCTGATGTGAGTCTCTGAGGAGGTGCTGATGTGAGTCTCTGAGGAGGTGCGTCTCTGAGGAGGTGCTGATGTGAGTCTCTGAGGAGGTGCTGATGTGAGTCTCTGAGGAGGTGCTGATGTGAGTCTCTGAGGAGGTGCTGATGTGTGTCTGAGGAGGTGCTGATGTGTGTCTGAGGAGGTGCTGATTTGAGTCTCTGAGGAGGTGCTGATGTGTGTCTGAGGAGGTGCTGATGTGTGTCTGAGGAGGTGCTGATGTGTCTGTGAGGTGTTGTTGATGTGTAAATGGACTGCATTTATATGTGTCTGCCAGGAGGTGCTGATGTGAGTCTCTGTGTTCCAGCTTCACCACTCTAATGGTTTATAAGATCCCCATGGAGGACGTCCAGTCGCTGTCCAATGCATTCTCCTGCTTGGAGCGTGGTGAGTCACACACGCACACACACACACACACGCGCCACCCTACTCAACATGACCTCGCCCCTTCTGACGCTAATTCTCTCCTTCCGTTAAATCTTTTATTCTTTTATATGATCTTTTATTCTTTATCCTTCTTTATCACCTCCAGCGAAACAATCCTTCAACTTCGAGGGCTACAACTTCTCCCAGTCGACGTTGGAGCAGGTATGGGTCCCGGCTCAGCCTCAGTGTCCTCTAAACCACCTTCTGTGGTCCGTCCTGTGGCGTGTTCCAATACCCGTACTTCCATGAGTATACTTGGAATCCGCACTATCTACTACGTTAATTTTTCAGGTGTGAGTGCTGTTCCAAATCGAGTACTCCGTGGTGCACTAACCGGAAATAACGATCACGACTGCCGCCGTGGCTCCTCCCCCGCAATAAACTTCCCGCCTTGAACGGTGAACTCTTTACGCCTAGCAGCTATAAAAACTATAAAAACTACAAAATGACTCTATTAATGCAGGCTATGTGGAAAATGCGCCGACTTTGGCTCAGCCTGGCTCCGCCTCTTCCGCTACGTAGCTAAGATGGCTGCCGTTGAGTACGGAGAGTGTCCTTCGATCCAAACTTCACGATTAGCCCGTTTTGAGTACGACAGCCGGGTCCTTGAAGTATACTTCTTTTCGCCTGATCTGAATTGGAACGTACTGCGTACTAAAAATGTGGCTAGTAAGTACGGACAGTACGGGTATTGGAACACGGCACAGGTCTCCCGCTCTGACCTCCTCTCCTGGTCTCCTCCTCCAGGTGTTCATGGAGTTCGCCAAGGAGCAGGAGAAGGAGGAGGACGAGGGGGGCTCCCTCAGCACCACCTTCCAGTGGCAGCGCCTCCACCCGGACGGCGCCGCTCCACCCAACCAGCCGGACAGCATGGTGCAGCAGCTCTGAGCACCGCCGCCCCCTGCAGGCCAGGACACCACCGCCCCCTACAGGCCAGGGGAGGAAGGACAGGACTAAAGCGTGGCACTGGCGGTGGTGGTGGAGGTGGTAAGGTCCCCCCCCCCCCACCTGCCCCCCACAGACACAGGGACCACAGGGACTCTGTGATTGGATGGACCCTGGTTTGGAGGTAGAGCATCCAGGTGTGTGTGCGTGTGTTTGTATTATGCTCTTTTGTATTATTATTGTTTGAAATGGGTCGGTCAAAAAAAAAAAAAAAGAAGAATTATAAGACTAAATATGATGCGTATGCTTTTCTAATTGTGTCTGTTGAAGGCGGGGAATCAGTAGTTCCACCTGTTCTCGCTCTGCTCCTCAAATCGTGGCCCGTTGGGAAGTTTCTTTGTGAAACTGTCTGTGTGTGGTTGTCTGTGTCTTTCTGTTTGTGTGTCATTTAACACTGGTCCGTCCCGATCCAACCTCCAAGTACCAAAGCAGCGCGTCTTTAAACCACTTCACACAGATTGTGCACACACCTAAACACCCTGCTGTAACACGGGGAGGAGTTTCTACACGCTCAGTAGCATGTGAATAAATGTTTATAAATTGAAGAACAGTTCCAAGAGAGGCCACTTGTTGCAGTGCAGGTCGGTCTGCAGTGACCTCTAGTGGTTCCTCGCACTGATTGCAGATGAGCGCAAATCCAGACAATAGTAGAAGACGCGGTTCTCTTCTTCTTCGCAACAGCATGCAAGCCAGAGAGAAGGCTGTATTATTGTGATTATTTGCTTAGTTTTCGTTTGGCAAAGGATGGTCTTGGGGTTCTATGCCTGTTGCATGGACCTATTAAAGAAGGCGTTGTGTCACCTCTCCTCCTTCAACGCGGCAGAGCTACCGTGGGCAGAACACCACAGAATATGCACAACAGTACATGTAGCACACACGCGACATTTGTCTCGAATGCCATCCTCAGTTGTGGAGTGTGTGTGTGTGTGTGTGTGTGTGTGTGTGTGTGTGTGTGTGTGTGTGTGTGTGTGTGTGTGTGTGTGTGTGTGTGTGTGTGTGGGGGGCAGATCAAAGTACTATGTGTAGCTTGTCGTCACAGTTTCACTTTGGTGCCACTTTTAAACACACCGATACGTTTTGGTACATTTATCTAACGGGAATGGTGTGTGTGTCCTAATGCTATAAACATGTAAATATGTGTGTGTGTGTGTGTAAGATTAATCCACTTTGGGTGTGTATCTAGCCTGCACACGAGTTTAGATCTGATGTAATGTTGTCTAACGGGGTTCAGATGACCCATGCAGGAGCCGTCTTTACACAACGCACTTCCAAATCTACTGAGGCATTGCCTGCTTCTGTTGTGATTGACTCCTTTTTAAAAAAATTAAAACCTGAAATGAGCAACTCTGGATAACAGCATGATACTAATGGCGGCTGGCTTGTTCAAACGTTACCGCACTCCGAGCACTTCTCCAGCTGGCTGCAGTCCGTCTCTGTTCGAATCCGATACTCAATGTCACGTTTATTTCTACTTGACTGTTTCAGAGAGCTTGGGGTATGAGCGTCACCTTTTGGAGTTTATATTATATCGTTCTCATTTGTTCGTCCCGTTCATGTCTCCTTCTTGACGTGGAGAAAGTTAGCGAAAGGGACAGGCCATGCTAGAGGTGCTAGCCATCGTTGATATGGAAAGGGACAGGCCATGCTAGAGGTGCTAGCCATCGTTGATATGGAAAGCACTGGCAACAGCCATCACTAGTTTGTATTGGGCTAGCTATCACATTAACATCAGGCGTTTCAAGGCATTCCTGGCCAGGTGTGGTTTTTGGTTAGCCATAACCATAATTCTTTACACTTAATTTTGGGGTATTAAAGGCTATGGAGTAAAAATGTTTTGTTTAGATAATAATCAATAATTAGTTTATTATGTCGAATCATAATTACAATTTCCAGCTGACGTATCAGTAGGCTCTCGCATAATTCAAAATTGATTTGTCACATGAAAGTATGGAACAAATATTATGCAGGGGGATAGAAACGATAACAAAAGCGATTTGGATCATATTCAAGGATTATTTAATTCTTTAATGCATACAGCTGGAAAAAACGAAAAAATATATATTTGCAGTACATGAGTGGCTCTTGCTCTTGCCCCTAGAATCTCAACTCGCAAATCATTTTTGATATTAAGATCTTTTAGATCCTGTAATATTTTCCCAGTCTCATCCTTCCCAGGAAGCCAGCCTTTTGCCATATTGTACAATACAACTGAGAGAACATAGGATGGAATGGTTCTCTTTACCCTCTTTTGCAATGCTAGTGTGTTCCTTTTGCGTCAAACATTCTGTAACTTTGCGATTCTTGTCTCTGTCCAACTTGACGATTTCTGCGTCCTTTTGAATAAGATGTAGCCAGACAAGTAACATCGACTTTCTTTGCACTTCTCGAATGCCTGCTACCAGATCCACAAGAAAACGCATCCAGAAAAACACTCCTTGCCTCCATACAACAACGGCATTAAAGGGCGATAGGTATTTCAATTTGAGTAGTTGTTTTTCCTTGGTGGAGGTACAATTGCACTATTTCTGGGAAATGTTTTATAATGGTTCTGTATATTATGCAATCTTTGTAAGATTATCTCTACACTGATTTTTATTTTTTAAAGATTGTAGTTTAGCAGTGTGCTGTAATTTTGCTTCTTTCTCTAGCCTTAATATTAAGATGATGTTGATGGTTTTATCTTTGTGGTTTCTATCATATCCTGTCATGAATAAAATAAATGTAAAATGACTTGGCTGCGATCTGTCACTTATTTAAACGGTTCAGTGATTATTTACCAAGTACATGTTACACACTTGTACATTTGGACCATCTCTTTAACACTCGAAAATACTTATGTTCAGCTGAGCTCACATGCGCGAGAGGTAATGCATGGTGCGAGTAGCATCCAGATGCAGCCTTACGCCTCGTTTCCACATACGTACATTCTCGTATGCGATTCAACCGTCTCCGACCGAAAGTCCATTCATTCCTATGTGATTCTCCGTAATGTCCGTTTTTCCTCCGAGACTCCTCCCCTCCGTAAAATTTCTGTCCGGTATGTAATATACGTTCAAAAAATTTAACTTTCGCCGTCGTTTTACGGAGATACTGTATGAACGTTTTTATGTTTTTCACAAAACTTGTAAGTACCTGGCAGGCCAAACTCCTCACCGATCTCTTTCCAAGCCTGGTTGGTTTTGTTTTTATCTCTGTATATGTCGATCCTCATGTTCCAAAGTACCGGTCTCCTAAAAACTGCCATTATCATACGCTCCCACATCTTTTGTCTACATTTTCGTCCGCTTATCCGGGGTCGGGTCGCGGGGGGAGCAGCTCAAGCAGGGGGCCCCAGACTTCCCTTTCCCCGGCCACATTTACCAACTCTGACGGGGGGATCCCGAGGCGTTCCCAGGCCAGTGTTGAGATATAATCTCTCCACCTAGTCCTGGGTCTTCCCCGAGGTCTCCTCCCCACTGGACGTGCCTGAAACACCTCCCAAGGAAGGCGCCCAGTGGGCATCCTTACCAGATGCCCGAACCACCTAAGCTGACTCCTTTCTAAGTAAAGGAGCAGAAAACTCATCTCGGCCGCTTGTACCCGCGATCTCGTCCTTTCGGTCATCACCCAGCCCTCATGACCATAGGTGAGGATAGGAACGAAGATCGACCGGTAGATCGAGAGCTTTGCCTTGCGGCTCAGCTCTCTTTTCGTTACAACGCAATACCGCCCCCGCTGCTCCGATTCTCCGGCCAATCTCACGCTCCATAGTACCCTCACTCGCGAACAAGACCCCGAGGTACTTGAACTCCTTCATTTGGGCTAAGGACTCATTTCCTACCCGGAGTAAGCAATCCATCGGTTTCCTCCTAACATCTTTTGTCCGTAAATAAATTCATGCCCGTACGTAAAACACTAGCGACTCCTTCCGTAAATTTACGGAAGCACGGATACGAAAAACATACGTATGTGGAAAAGAGGCGTTAGCCCAGTCCTACCAGACTCTCGTACTTCATTTCATTTGCACAGAGAGTCTGGACCTACTCAATAGAGTGGCGAAGTCACGCCCCTTCCGGTAGGGCCCATGGGACAATGGAGAGAAAGTAATTATTTTCTGGTCCCTGTCTTTATATGCCCTGGATTACACATATTTTGTTTATCCTGGCCAAGAATCACCACATCACGACCCTGATCATCAGGAACGCTCATGAGGAAATCGGACACGGAGGGAGAACCCATACCCTTGCTCGGCTGAGTGTGTCAAGCTGTGTCAAGCTGCTGTGAGTGAACAGAAAATGGCGAGTCTACCACCTGATTGTCTACTGCCTGACCATCCACCGTTCACTAACGTCAGTGAACACTATTTCGGCCCCTTTGAAGCAAAGCGTGGACCCGTGCAAGTCAAGCGTTATGGAGTTTTGTCTACTTGCCTTACAGTCAGAGCAGTCCACATAGAAATCGCGCACTCTCTCGACACCGACTCGTGTATAAATGCAGTGGGGCGTTTCATAGCCAGAAGAGGACAAGGGGAGGTGATGAGAACCGATAACGGAACAAACCTGGTAGCTACAGACACGAGATTCGCCGGGCGATGAGAGAATAGAACCAGTCTCAGATCTCTGAGGCTCTATTGCAAAGAGGAGTCACTTGGATCTTCAACCCGCCTGCCGGGTGGCACCACGGTGGCATCTGGGAGCGGCAGATAAGAACAGTCGGAAGATACTTACCAACCTTCTGAAGCTCCAGTCACTGAATGATGAATGTCTGCAAACTGTGATGTGTGAAGTAGAAGCAGTGATCAACAGCAGAGCCCTTACCATTCATCTGATGACGTGGATGACCTCGAGCCACTGACGCCGAATCACCTTCTCCTGCTCAAGGGAAAACCAGCACTCCCTCCAGGTGTGTTTCAGAAGCGGGATCTATATTCAAAACAAAGAGGGAGGCAGGTGCAGTATATCTCTGACGGCTTCTGGAAGCGCTGGTCCAGAGAATACTTGCCCCTACTTCAAGAAAGGCAGAAGTGTCTGGAGAAGAGGAGTAATGTGGGAGAGGGAGACATCGTACTAATCGTGGATGAGAGGGCTCCAAGATGGGCTACTTTCTCTCCATTGAAACCCACTCATATTTTTCTATCTCATAGGTCCCATGGGCTCTACCGGAAGGGGCGTTACTTCGTCCCTCTATACCGCAGACCCAGACCCAGTACTGAAGGGAAATTAAAATTGAGCAGAAGAGCCAGGCCAATGCAGCCCCGGATTTACTTTGAAATGTAATATTAATGTATATATGCATTTATTAGTTTTTTCTACAGCGAGTTCCCCCCAAGTTCGAGTTCTGCGTGATACTTGAGTGACTGATTGCTGGGTGGCTCGGTGTGAATTTCCACAGCCAATCAGCATCTTGTATGCAGGACTAAAAACAAATATGCTTTCTGACGGGATTTGTCTGAAAGCGACCCAAACACAAACAACGCAGCAAAGCGTTTTCTGCCTTAAAGATGATGAACGAGTTTTACTGAACAGATTATTTATTGAAAGTGAATCAGCAGTGCAAAGTATACTCTGGATCGATAGAAATACAGTCTTGTTTACCGTTTAAATTTTAACATTACATTTTTCTTGAGGCAGAACGTTTTCTTTTTTATAAATAATTATCACATTTATTATTAACACACAAGATGAACCAAAAGCCCTTTTTAACATTATATACACAAACCCAACAGATTACACTATATTATAAGATAAGAACACTTCGATCGGACAACCAAACCGGACCGAACCAGTTTTTAGTCGGACGGTGATCCTGAGTGGGGGTCCCCTGGTGCTTTGATGTCTGCAAACAGCATGTGGTCGTGGAGAAGAAGAGGAACGGGCAGCTGGGTCACCGCCGGGCTCCTCATCAGCACGTCTGGACCCAGGTGGGCCCGCAGCCGCAGCCGACACAGGTGGAAGAGCGGGGGCACCCACTCTACAAGAACACACACACGGTTTGAACTCCACAAAGCAGCGATACACTGAGAGAGAGAAGTGGTGCGGAGGAGCGGTTGTGATGAGGAAGGTTAAACACACAAGGAAATCAATTTGAATTGGACAAAATCGCTAAATAATACTGTGCGTGTGTGCGTGTGTGTCTGTGTCTGTGTCTGTGTGTGCGTGTGCGTGTGCGTGTGTGTGTGCATGTGTGTGTGTGTGTGTGCGTGTGTTGCGGTGCTGACCGAGGTGAGCGGGAGGCGTCCAGGTCTTCATCTTCTGCCGCTGCTCCAGGACGTCTCTCAGCAGCCGGCCCAGAGTGGACCGGTCCACCATCTCTAGGAGGTAGGTGAGCGCCTCGCTGGGGGCTTCCTCCAGACTGGGGGGGGGGCAAAGCAGAGGGGTATAAACTATCACCAGAGCCTGGAAACATTAGACACTAATGTACAGGGGGGCAAAGCAGAGGGGTATAAACTATCACCAGAGCCTGGAGACATTAGACACTACTGGACAGCCGATATTTGCGTTTTTAACGTGTATCGGCATCGGCCGATTTTATTTTGACAGATTTTTTCACGGCAAGATCTACAGATTATTCAATAAATGTTCCCATTTTAAATTGAGACTTGTAACATTTGTTACATTCATCATTGTGTAATCTTTATGATGTAAATTGAGGGAGCAAAAGCAGTATCCAAATATCGGCTCAAGAAAGTCGGTATCAGCGTTTCGGTCATTGTCTAAGGCTGATGGAAAAAAAACGGTATCGGTATCAGACCTAAGAAATCCATATCGGTCGATCCCGATTAGACAATATGTCATAACTATCCTAAACCCAGCACCACTAGCAGACTGGTTTACATTAGATCTGATGACTCCCTCTCTATAGCCTGGAGACCAGACCAATCCTGCAAGCTCATGTTTCTCTGCAGATGCGTTCTGGCTCCCCTCCCATAAAAAATGTTTTCTGCCGGGTACAAGATAGACCAACCAATCACAACCGTTTATCTAATATGAGGCGGGATAGTACGATGACAATGCAGAAGGTTGCCTTGTAGGCATTTTCAACAACAACAAAGATGGCTGCCGCTGATGTAGAACTCGCCTTGCATCGCAAACTACACCACCCGTCTCTGTGTGGAAGAAAATGGGCTCCCTGTTCCTGCTCTAGGTTGAGTACAAGCTGTGGCTTTAGTTGTCCTTTGTTTGTGAATTTCTTTAAATAAAGTTTGACTGAATAAGAATCATTGGAGTCATTGAAGATTGGTCCGTCAGGTCCCAAAGAAAAAAGGCGTTTCCCATCATGTAATAAAACTGCCCTGGAAAGGATCAAAAAGCCCCTTTGTAAAGACGAGCCTCTGGTACGCTGGTGGAGAGAGGTGGAGGAAGTCTTACAAGGCGGGCACCAGCAGAGCGTTGGGGTCCAGCCCGCTCTCCAGCAAGGCCGGGAGCCAGGAGCCCGCCTCCGTGGCGTCCTCCTCTGCCACGCTCACCAGCGCCTCCAGCTCCTCGCCGGACAGCAGGGGGCGGGCCCCGGGGCCCTTCCCCTGGTCCTCACACCTCTGGGCCAGCAGCAGGTCCAGCACGCACGGGTCCGATAGACTCAGCCTCCAGCAATCCTCCGTCAGGGGCGCCCCCGCCTGCATCAGGAGGCTCATGCACCGACTGGTGGGGGGGGGGGGGTATAAAAGTTTGAAAGATGTGTCTACCGACACGTAGACCGGTTGAAATGCACCGTACACCACCGGAGTGGAGTGGGGAGAAAACACTGTTTCTTTTCGCCTTACCTTGACAAACGTGTCCTCAACAGTGATGACAGGTGTTAACTCCATGTTTTCAAGGTGTATTCTAGTTTTACCTATGATTCAACGCTGGGTCGTCCACCATGTGGGACAGGACCAGGCCCAGCGGGGATTCTGAGTCGCAATGTTCCTCGTATTCCCAGTTTTCCCAGCCGGCCTTGAAGCTGAAGCCCTCCTTCAGCAGGACCTCCAGCATCTCGGGCTTCTCCAACGCTAAGAACACGGGGCTCACCTCCCCCTCCCCGCTGCCCAGCCCCCGCCGCGTCACCGCCGCCAGCCGCCGCAGGATGCTGATTGGACGGAGGGAGACGGATAAAGGTCGGTCAGGGCCGTACCAGTGAGTACACACCAGTGATCACCATGGTTCATTCGGAGTGGGAATATCCAGAATCATGCACAACAACGCTTAAAGTTTTCATTTTGGCTACATCTTGGAATGTTTCAAATATCCTGCTCTAAACATTGCCAAAATCTATAACAGAATATATATCACGCATGACGGAAAAATGACCACAAACGACCGGTGTACTCCAGCACTTGTTAGCACCCCTACCTGGGTTTCATATTCAGTGAACATTGGAATCTCTGGGTTACTGACGTGGACTCACTTGACGTTGTCCCCCACAGCGGCAGCATGGATGGCGAGCGGAGGCCAGTATTCGCGGCACTCCACATTTGGATCTGCTCCGTGTTTCAGCAGCGCATCGACGCATGGCTCCGACTGAGCCTCCGTGGCGGCCAACAGGGGAGTGCCCCCGTCCGTCGCTTGGATCTCAACGTTTGCGCCTTTTGTTAACAAAGTTTCAATCCAAAGTTTAGGGAACTTCTCCAAGGTGCTACTGAGACTCTTAATGGATATTAGAATATTTACAAAATAGTATCTAGAAGCTCTCACACTGCCCCAATTAACTCCAACAGCCAACTTTAGCACGCAGCCCGAAGTGACCCCCAAATTCTACCAATAGCGTATATAGTCGCCAACAAGAAACGTCCTACGACCAACCAACGGTCAGCGTGCTCTACCTGGTGATGGTGGTTAGCAGTGGTCAGATTACTTTTGTTGCCAAATTTATAGAATTGGTGTTGGCCAACATTCTGTAGTTGCATGTTGGGAGTTTTCGGAGGCAATTTGCACCTTAAGGGTGACAAGAGTGGTCTGGCCTTGATCAACTGCTGCCATAGGGAGATGTGGGCTCACCTGCAGCGGCCAACATCTCCAGACATTCGTGGTGACCGTGCTCAGCTGCTAGATATAAGGCCGTCTTCTGTTCCACGTTGCGAAGGTTGAGCGCACCAAAGCGTAACAGCATGGAAACTAGCTCACTAGAATCCTGAGAAGGTAGAGACCTTTTATAAACTGGTGGCTTGGTTATTCTACAACTTCTATGCAAGAAGTAGAATTTGCTTTTAGGCAAACTTAAACAAACTTCCAGCCCCTAGCTGGTGTTTAGAACCAAGAGGGCAGTAAGGGTGTGAGGTTCTACCTGAGCGGAGGCAAGGTGAAGGCAAGACTGCCCAGAGGCATCTGTTACATGGACTGCTCCCCCCTTTCTAATGAGCGCCATGGCCGTCGCTGGTTTATCGTTTGAAACGGCTGTACACAGAGAAAAACAAACCCATCACATCAACACCCTCCCACAGCAACAAGCCAAGTGTTTAACTGTAGGAGCGCAGGCTAGGTCCTCACCGGCGAGGAGCGGCGTGAGGCCTGATGCGTCCTTGACGTTTAAATTCGCTCCGGCGGCCACCAGGAGCTTCACGACGTCCGTGTGGCCCTCGGCTGCGGCCATGAACACCGCTGTCTGGCCGTTGGTTGCCCGTGTGTTCACATACTCGATGAAGACGCCTGAGGCGGCTGTAAAAGGCATGATGACAACTTTAAATAAGGAAAGGCGATAGATACATAAGAACTTTATTTAATCCCCTATATGTGGAATTCATTAGTTACAACACTCACTCACTCACTCACTCACTCAGTACTTGCCTGCCATGCTGAGGACCTCCCGGACGCAGCCCGTCTCGCCGGCCCGCGCGGCCTCGTGCAGCGGCGTGAGGCCGTGGTCGCTCCTTTCCTCTACGGAGCGATGGAGGAGTAACGTCCGGAGGAGATCTCTGTCCCCTCGGCGAGCAGCCGTGAACACACACCGACCTTCATCCATCTCCTGACTCAAATATAGCCTAAATTGCCTTATTTTTTCCTTGGGCACGAGGCGTTCGTGTAAAATGTTCCTGAAGTTAACGCTACGAACTCCGTGAGGAGGACGACTATGGTTTTAGTTTTGGCTTTTTTAGATTTAGCTGTTGGGACCGATCTCCACTAAAATGAAAGAGAAACTAACATTGCTGCCTCCGCGTGACTGATAGACAGGCACTTTCTGTTCCTCTACTGAAACACAAATCCTGCGGGACAGTGTCGCCTAGTGGGGATTTACAGCATTACAGCGGCCGACAAAACGCAACTAGTTAACATGATGAAAAGTATGGAGTATGACTTACTTACCAGTATTACTGACACGTGTTTAAAAAATCGAGCGTGAAATAACGTTTAAGGACATGAAAACTAAATATAAACTTGTCGAGTCGTTTTGAATTTGAATATCCGTAGGCCTATCACCAATGTCCACATTAATAAGCACAGAGTGCATATTAATTATAACATGAGGGATTTAACTTAACGTCGTCCTGCTGCTGCTGTTGCCCGTCTCTAAATTGCTCTCACTGATTGGATATCACTGATCGTTGTTGTTCTAAACCATATCATGTTATAAATTATGGCTCTTGTTATCATCAAAACCACAACCAACATGGAGAAGTCTTATGTGTCGGTGAATGAGAATGACCTTCTCAGAAAGTACCCTTCTCTAAAGTGAAAGTAAAAGTCACTATTATAGATACTATACTAGTTATTCCCTGGAAAGTTTGGAAAACTGTGTTCGGCAATCGAATAGAAAATAACTTTGACTCTGCAGGTTATTGACTCAGGTAAAAAAGTCTTTTTTAATAAACTCCCAGTACACTAACTAAGTTGTTGATGCTTCGTCATAGTGACCCTAATAATGCTACTGCAGAGGTTTGGTGCTATTTTGAGCAATATTAGAGGTAAAAAAAAAGGCCAATTTGGAAGCGTTCACTGTGCCCCTAGCCAAAAACATGGAAGTAATTTGGGCTGTTACCAGTGGCAGCTGGTGATAAATGTTGGTGGTGCGCGGTAAAAGACGGGGCTCCGGCCGTCCGGGGGTCCCTCCCCCAGAAAAAAATTAATTTGGTCAATTAGATTTCCTGTATTCTGGTGCATTTTGGGGATGGCCGCCCGCTACCCATTACCTATGACCTACTATGGTGCGACCCGAGGGCTACCCATTACCTATGACCTACTATGGTGCGACCCGAGGGCTACCCATTACCTATGACCTACTATGGTGCGACCCGAGGGCTACCCATTACCTATGACCTACTATGGTGCGACCCGAGGGCTACCCATTACCTATGACCTACTATGGTGCGACCCGAGGGCTACCCATTACCTATGACCTACTATGGTGCGACCCGAGGGCTACCCATTACCTATGACCTACTATGGTGCGACCCGAGGGCTACCCATTACCTATGACCTACTATGGTGCGACCCGAGGGCTACCCATTACCTATGACCTACTATGGTGCGACCCGAGGGCTACCCATTACCTATGACCTACTATGGTGCGACCCGAGGGCTACCCATTACCTATGACCTACTATGGTGCGACCCGAGGGCTACCCATTACCTATGACCTACTATGGTGCGACCCGAGGGCTACCCATTACCTATGACCTACTATTCATTGAGATTCACAGCCTACAGCCTGACTTGCAGGGCCTGGACAAGCTTACAATATACAGACCTGCTTTATGGCCCTTCCACCAGCCATTGCTATTTGACCCATTGTTGTTATTCTGATATTGAGACAAATCATGATCACTGTCCTATAGCGTCCATTTTTTGTGAGTCTCCATGTCTACTTCAAATGCAGTTAGAAATATGGGACAGTTGCTTCATTTTGTTTACATGCTACAGGCCGAATAACTGAATTAATATGTAACTTACTTGCTCCTTTTAAGTATAACATTGCTTGGGGAGTCCAATTCCTCAACTGAAAAGGTTGGAAACTGCTTATAACTCTCTGCTAGTTAGCGATCTATCTCCTCTCTACATGTAGTTGTGTTGCGTGAATGCTGCTGAGGAAGGTAGCCTATTTGATTGATTCGCTGAATCGTCCAATCATGTGGTGATAACAAAAAAGGTAAGTGATACTGTAGTGGCTAAAACTCCCTTGTTGTGCATACGTAAATAGCTCTAAACATATTCAGTCGATTAACCACTCTTTGACAGAAAGAACGAGGTCTACGCGTGTTTACTGTTGAAACGACGGTAGAAAAACAGTGCGTTCGCTCCGTCTTTACTAAATGCCACAAAATGATACAAAACCCGCAGTTTTACTCTCCCTCAATGCTACGGCATAACAGAACCCTCTATAGCAACCAATGTCCTATGCATCTCTAATAATTATAAGCGATGAAAACAAGTGCACTAAACAGTTATTAAACTAAAATGCAAAACTATGCAAAACAATTAGTTAATCAATATAATAAACAATAAATAAATATTAATCTAAATATATAATATCTAAATCCTAATAATATCTAAGTCTAAATTACAATATGGCAAAATGGCACTTACAGATACCATTGGCCTGGGGCGCACACTGGTGCGACCCGAGGGCGAATTTTCTTGCGCCAATGAATAGCTGTCTCTGCTTGATAGAGAGCAAAACATTTCTGAGCTTACATTGACCTCAACGTGGCCGACGCCCTGACTTGGAGGAGGGCTTTATTTTGAATGACCAATAGCTAGCCTAGCCCAAATCATTGACGTTCAGACGCATATAAATGGTTGCTGGCAGTGGCAAGTACGGTCTATCACACAATTAAACGAGGATAAACGCTATGTATTTTTGTTGGTTTATTTCGTATTTATAATAGTTGATTCATAGTTGGCAGATATATTCCAGTGAATGTTTCACGGAGGGGCGGCGCCCTAGCGCCCTCTATTGCCGGCGGTTACATTGCTCCGGGCAACTTTGGGCAAGCTGTATATTCGATTATCAACAAAGAAAAAGTGTCTGGAGGGCTTATTTTATGGGGTTTCGAGTCGATAAAGACCCATGGGTTCGATTTCCGCCGGAATTCACTTTTACATTTTCTTGAGGCAGAACGTTTTCTTTTTAATAAATAATTATCAAACACTTCTTAAGATACAAGATGAACAAGAAGCCATTTTAACACTGTATACACAAACCAAACTACACAATAAGTACACTTGCAAAATGTCCATCGATCGGATAACCAAACCGGACCGAACCAGTTTTTAGTCGGACGGTGATCCTGAGTGGGGGTCCCCTGGTGCTTTGATGTCTGCAAACAGCAGGTGGTCGTGGAGAAGAAGAGGAACGGGCAGCTGGGTCACCGCCAGGCTCCTCATCAGCACGTCTGGACCCAGGTGGGCCCGCAGCCGCAGCCGACACAGGTGGAAGAGCGGGGGCACCCACTCTACAAGAACACACACACGGTTTGAACTCCACAAAGCAGCGATACACTGAGAGAGAGAAGTGGTGCGGAGGAGCGGTTGTGATGAGGAAGGTTAAACACACAAGGAAATCAATTTGAATTGGACAAAATCGCTAAATAATACTGTGTGTGTGTGCGTGTGTGTGTGCGTGTGTTGCGGTGCTGACCGAGGTGAGCGGGAGGCGTCCAGGTCTTCATCTTCTGCCGCTGCTCCAGGACGTCTCTCAGCGGCCGGCCCAGAGTGGACCGGTCCACCGTCTCTAGGAGGTAGGTGAGCGCCTCACTGGGGGCTTCCTCCAGACTGGGGGGGGCAAAGCAGAGGGGTATAAACTATCACCAGAGCCTGGAGACATTAGACACTAGTGTACGGGGGGGCAAAGCAGAGGGGTATAAACTATCACCAGAGCCTGGAGATATTAGACACTAGTGGACGGGGGGGCAAAGCAGAGGGGTATAAACTATCACCAGAGCCTGGAGACATTAGACACTAGTGGACGGCCGATATTTGCGTTTTTAACGTGTATCGGCATCGGCCGATTTTATTTTGACAGATTTTTTCACGGCAAGATCTACAGATGAATAAATGTTCCCGTTTTAAATTGAGACTTGTAACATTTGTTACATCATCATCATTGTGTAATCTTTATGATGTAAACTGAGGGAGCAAAAGCAGTATCCAAATATCGGCTCAAGAAAGTCGGTATCA
Organism: Gadus chalcogrammus; assembly: GCF_026213295.1. Classification (NCBI taxonomy): domain Eukaryota; kingdom Metazoa; phylum Chordata; class Actinopteri; order Gadiformes; family Gadidae; genus Gadus; species Gadus chalcogrammus. Next base: position 995,270 of record NC_079429.1, read on the forward strand.
GCGTTTCGGTCATTGTCTAAGGCTGATGGAAAAAAAAAGGTATCGGTATCAGACCTAAAAAATCCATATCGGTCGATCCCGATTAGAAACTATGTCATAACTATCCTAAACCCAGCACCACTAGCAGACTGGTTTACATTAGATCTGATGACTCCCTCTCTATAGCCTGGAGACCAGACGAATCCTGCAAGCTCATGTTTCTCTGCAGATACGTTCTGGCTCCCCTCCCATAAAAAATGTTTTCTGCCCGGTACTAGACCAACCAATCACAACCGTTTATCTAATATGAGGCGGGATAGTACGATGACAATGCAGAAGGTTGCCTTGTAGGCATTTTCAACAACAACAAAGATGGCTGCCGCTGATGTAGAACTAGCCTTGCATCGCAAACTACACCACCCGTCTCTGTGTGGAAGAAAATGGGCTCCCTGCTCTAGGTTGAGTACAAGCTGCGGCTTTAGTTGTCCTTTGTTTGTGAATTTCTTTAAATAAAGTTTGACTGAATAAGATTCATTGGAGTCATTGAAGATTGGTCCGTCAGGTCCCAAAGAAAAAAGGTGTTTCCCATCATGTAATAAAACTGCCCTGGAAAGGATCAAAAAGCCCCTTTGTAAAGACGAGCCTCTGGTACGCTGGTGGAGAGAGGTGGAGGAAGTCTTACAAGGCGGGCACCAGCAGAGCGTTGGGGTCCAGCCCGCTCTCCAGCAAGGCCGGGAGCCAGGAGCCCGCCTCCGTGGCGTCCTCCTCTGCCACGCTCACGAGCGCCTCCAGCTCCTCGCCGGACAGCAGGGGGCGGGCCCCGGGGCCCTTCCCCTGGTCCTCACACCTCTGGGCCAGCAGCAGGTCCAGCACGCAGGGGACCGATAGACTCAGCCTCCAGCAATCCTCCGTCAGGGGCGCCCCCGCCTGCATCAGGAGGCTCATGCACCGACTGGTGGGGGGGGGGGGTATAAAAGTTTGAAAGATGTGTCTCCCGACACCGTAGACCCGTTGAAATGCACCGTACACCACCGGAGTGGAGTGGGGAGAAGGCTGGCTGCTCAAATAATTAATAACAAAACACTGTTTCTTTTCGCCTTACCTTGAAAAACGTGTCCTCAAGAGTGATGACAGGTGTTAACTCTAAGTTTTCAAGGTGTATTCTAGTTTTTTACCTATGATTCAACCCTGGCTCGGCCACCATGTAGTACAGGACCAGGCCCAGCGGGGAATCTGCGTCGTAATCATGCTCGTGTCCCGTGTTTTCCCAGCCGGCCTGGGGCTCGGGGCTGAAGCCCTCCTTCAGCAGGACCTCCAGCATCTCGGGCTTCTCCAGCACAAAGAACACGGGGCTCACCTCCCCCTCCCCGCTGCCCAGCCCCCGTCGCGTCACCGCCGCCAGCCGCCGCAGGATGCTGATTGGACGGAGGGAGACGGATAAAGGTCGGTCAGGGCCGTACCAGTGAGTACACACCAGTGATCACCATGCTTCATTCGGAGTGGGAATATCCAGAATCATGCACAACAACGCTTAAAGTTTTCATTTTGGCTACATCTTGGAATGTTTCAAATATCCTGCTCTAAACATTGCCAAAATCTATAACAGAATATAAATCACGCATGACGGAAAAATGACCACAAACGACTGGTGTACTCCAGCACTTGTTAGCACCCCTACCTGGGTTTCATATTCAGTGAACATTGGAATCTCTGGGTTACTGACGTGGACTCACTTGACGTTGTCCCCCACAGCGGCAGCATGGATGGCGAGCGGAGGCCAGTATTCGCGGCACTCCACATTTGGATCTGCTCCGTGTTTCAGCAGCGCATCGACGCATGGCTCCGACTGAGCCTCCGTGGCGGCCAACAGGGGAGTGCCCCCGTCCATCGCTTGGATCTCAACGTTTGCGCCTTTTGTTAACAAAGTTTCAATCCAAAGTTTAGGGAACTTCTCCAAGGTGCTACTGAGACTCTTAATGGATATTAGAATATTTACAAAATAGTATCTAGAAGCTCTCACACTGCCCCAATTAACTCCAACATCCAACTTTAGAACGCAGCCCGAAGTGACCCCCAAATTCTACCAATAGCGTATATAGTCGCCAACAAGAAACGTCCTACGACCAACCAACGGTCAGCGTGCTCTACCTGGTGATGGTGGTTAGCAGTGGTCAGATTACTTTTGTTGCCGAACGTATAGAATTGGTGTTGGCTACCATTCTGTAGTTGCATGTTGGGAGTTATCGGAGGCAATTTGCACCTTAAGGGTGACAAGAGTGGTCTGGCCTTGATCGACTGCTGCCATAGGGAGATGTGAGCTCACCTGCATCGGCCAACATCTCCAGACATTCGTGGTGACCGTGCTCAGCTGCTAGATATAAGGCCGTCTTCTGTTCCACGTTGCGAAGGTTGAGCGCACCAAAGCGTAACAGCATGGAAACTAGCTCACTAGAACCCTGAGATGGTAATGGGGGGGGAGAGAGAGAGAGAGAGAGAGAGAGAGAGAGAGAGAGAGAGAGAGAGAGAGAGAGAGAGAGAGAGAGAGAGAGAGAGAGAGAGAGAGAGAGAGAGAGAGAGAGAGAGAGAGAGAGAGAGAGAGAGAGAGAGAGAGAGAGAGAGAGAGAGAGACCTTTTATAAACTGGTGGCTTGGTTATTCTACAACTTCTATGCAAGAAGTAGAATTTGCTTTTAGGCAAACTTAAACAAACTTCCAGCCCCTAGCTGGTGTTTAGAACCAAGAGGGCAGTAAGGGTGTGAGGTGCTACCTGAGCGGAGGCAAGGTGAAGGCAAGACTGCCCAGAGGCATCTGTTACATGGACTGCTCCCCCCTTTCTAATGAGCGCCATGGCCGTCGCTGGTTTATCGTTTGAAACGGCTGTACACAGAGAAAAACAAACCCATCACATCAACACCCTCCCACAGCAACAAGCCAAGTGTTTAACTGTAGGAGCGCAGGCTAGGTCCTCACCGGCGAGGAGCGGCGTGAGGCCTGATGCGTCCTTGACGTTTATGTTCGCGCCGGCGGTCGCCAGGAGCTTCACGATGTCCGTGTGGCCCTCGGCTGCGGCCATGAACACCGCTGTCTGGCCGTTGGTTGCCCGTGTGTTCACATACTCGATGAAGACGCCGGAGGCGGCTGTAAAGGCATGATGACAACTTTAAATAAGGAAAGGCGATAGATACATACGAACTTTAATTCATCCCCTATTTTTGGAATTCATTAGTTATAACACACACACACACACACACACACACACACACACACACACACACACACACACACACACACACACACACACACACACACACACACACACACACACACACACACACACACACACACACACACACACACACACACACACACACACACACACTCAGTACTTGCCTGCCATGCTGAGGACCTCCCGGACGCAGCCCGTCTCGCCGGCCCGCGCGGCCTCGTGCAGCGGCGTGAGGCCGCGGTCGCTCCTTTCCTCTACGGAGCGATGGAGGAGTAACGTCCGGAGGAGATCTCTGTCCCCTCGGCGAGCAGCCGTGAACACACACCGACCTTCATCCATCTCCTGACTCAAATATAGCCTAAATTGCCTTATTTGTTCCTTTTTTTCTCACACACTACGCCTCGCACGGATCCACAATGCAATGTGGAATGCAATGGGGATCAGTCAACGGACGGAGGCAGTGGGCACGAGGCGTTAGTGTAAAAAGTTCCTAAAGTTAACGCTACGAACTCCGTGAGGAGGACGACTATGGTTTTTGTTTTGGCTTGTTTAGATTTAGCTGTTGGGACCGATCTCCACTAAAATGGATGAGAAACTAACATTGCTGCCTCCGCGTGACTGATTAGACAGGCACTAAGGCCGATTCCGAATCTCATTCCTTTGCTCCAAGGAAAATCTCAGCCCTACCCCTCGCTGTTGCGCGTTCACGCGCCGTGAAGCCGGCGCGTGAACGTAAGGGGGAGGGCTAACATCCCCTCAAAATTGAGATTTTCGATGGGCACACAAGCGCTTCAGTTCTGACTTGCTCCCACAATACCTTGCGAGAAAACGGAAAATCAAGAAATATCCTAGACAAGATGGAGGGCGAAAAGATGCAACAGGATTGGAAAAACACAAATGTAAGTGTTTTCTCTGTAATTAACTATTAATTATTTTATTAATTATAGTCTGCAGCCCGGCCGCGGACTCTCGTAAGATCTGGATATCATACGACATGAGCCCGGCAGCTCCCCGACCGCTGGCCGCCCATGTTCTAGTGACTCCATGTTAAAAATAAGCTTTATATTAATTTGTTAATTTGACCATGATCTAAACCTTTTTTTCCAATCACAATTAACTGGAGGTGGTTTATCTTTGTTGCAGGACCTGAAGAGTCCCAAAACGGGATCCGGGACAGGTGGGGGCGAGGTGACTGCTGCCTCATGGCAGTTTTACGGGGATATGCATGAGGTGTTGGGGTCCAGGCCCTCCATAGACCCTGTGGTGGTAGTGGCCTCATTCAGTGAGGATCCCACAACAATGGTACGTTATCATATTAGCTACAATCACATTTGCCAAGTAATGCAAAATGAAGCATGAAATTGTATGATAATGGATATCATGGGAGAAAATTATTGAGCCTTTAAATAACATCTTGCCCAGATGTTTGATACCAGCGTGGAAAGAAGCCTTGTTGACAAAGGGCTCTGTTCACAGGGATTCCCTTTGTCATTCATAACCCCTTATTTATTGATTACGTCAGACATCACTAGGGTGACAGGAGACCAAAGAGACAGTTATCCCTCAATGTTCAATGACCTCAGTCTACTTCTCAGTTTACCAAGATATAAAAGTAAAGTAGATAAGGTAAATATTGTTGCAATAGAGCCAAACTTTAAACACTTATCTGGCCTCCTTGAAGGCACGGTCAACGATTGCGTACATCCTGAGGTTCATTTACATGTCTCTCGGTCACATCATTTGCCTTTCAAAAGGTGAACGCGAACTGAACGTACATTTAAGGGGCCACTTAACAGGGGCATATGGCTCCAGAGAGTGTGGGACGAGGAGGGCTTTGTGAAAGACAAAAGGCCCCTCCTGCGGGTGCCTCATTTATTGTAATGTTAACGTCATTTAATTGTAATAAACTGGCAATACAGGGCAGGAAGATAAGTGTATGCTAAGTAAATGTGGAACGGTAGTGGGACACACAAGAGGTGTCCGGTATCGAGGCCCATTGGTTCTTTGCACACAACTCAGGTTTTGTTACTTTATACAACTGGTCATTTCAAACCTAGTCCTTCTCGACCGCTCATATTGGAATATTAGATTGTGGGTTTTTATCCACACCAATACATGGTTAATCAATGTATTTTTTGGCAGTACTATATTGTGTACATAGCTATTATATATTGTACATAACATATGGCCATATCACCCAGTTCTGGCATATAATTCCTAATTCCTTCTTATTCGTTTTTTCTTTCAGGACATCGTTGAGTCCACTGCCACCAGCCCCCCTACCTCTCCCTCAGGCTCCTCCACCCCAGGGACCTCTTCTACCACCCCCGACACCTCTTTCACCAACCCAGGCACATCTTCCACCACTGCAGCATGCCCCCCAAGCCCCGAAACCCACGTGAAAAGGTGCCGTTGCAATCCCCTCATGGAGTTCTTTCAAGAGGAGAGTGCCAGAGAGCAGGCGAGGCATGAGGAGAGTGAGGCAAAGTTGGCGGAGCGCCACAAAGAAACCGAGGCCAAAACAGACCGCTTCCTCGCACTTTTTGAGAGAATGGTGGAGAAGATGTGATTCTCCACCATTCTCTCAAAAAGCTGAGTGTGTGTGTGTGTGTGTATTTTTAGATGCGTGTGTGTGTATTTTTAGATGCGTGTGTGTGTATTTTTAGGGCCGTTACATAGTCGACGCGAGCAACGCGCGTAAACGACGCAAGTGACGCGAGCGACGCGCTTCCTTTCATAGTCTACACAGCATACGCGAACGTCGCGGGCAATGCATGACATGCAATACACCACTCACGCCATGGGTGGCAGCAGAGTCACTGGTGTTTTCGCTGGGGGACGTTCCGATCAAAGTGGCTACGGAAGAAGAGTGATGAAGCGCAGAGATAGGCGGTGGTATGTGCGCCCTTTAAATACCACACGTGATCAGGATGGGGAATTTGTTTCTCTGGTGCTTCCAATGCGAAGCATGGACGAGGAGAGGCATTTCCAGTATTTTCGGATGACGGCGCCAAAGTTTGATAATCTCCTTTCGCGAGTCATCCGATATCTTCCCGACTCTCACCAATACCGGCCCTTGTCAGGGAGCAGCTGGCAGATTATTTTTTGTCAGATGCTGGCGTGTTTCCCCACCAGTACAATGTGCTACGATTGGGTATGCGCACTGACCAATAAATGTATATACATTGGTCACTTGGAAGCATGACTTTTGATTCATTAGTTATCATGATACACAAGTTACCTAATTTGGTTTAAGTCAAACTCATTAATTCATATCCATATAAAATGTTTATACAACGAGCTATTACCTTGACAGATGAATGAATTATTTAAGTGTAGGCCTATAGCCAAAGGCTTTAAGCTATAGCGCATAATGTCCACAGAAATGATATGGTAGGCAACATTATTAGAGAAAAGGGGTTTATTTATCAAATACAGAAAATAGTCCCACCATACACGCACACATTTTCCATTCACTACACACTCACGCTTTCAAATTTCATTCACTCAAAGAGGCTACTGAACTTATGTTTCACACAGAACATGAACACTCATGTTTCACATAGAACGTGAACACAAAACATTACGTAATTAATTCAAATAGGCTAACACTAAAACAAATAAGGCCAGTAATAGAACGAATATCGGGTGACAAGATCATTAAAATGGCTCACAATCCCGCATCAGCTGTTTGATGTCGCGCATCAAAATAGCACTTTGCCCCTGTGGAAGGGTTCGCATAAATTGGCACAGATAATTAGTAAAAGAGACGTCAAGTCATTCTTATCACGTTCCCGCATCCTCTCATATGTTCTTCTGTAAATATAACCTATAGTGGCAATAATGTAAAATATTTGCAGTATCGCCCCCACCGACAACGCTTGGTATTGCATGGATCGGCGCGTCGCGTATCAAAAATTTGCTACGCTTCGACGCTTAATGGTGGCCGAAGCGTCGCGTCGCGTAGCCTTTTGGACGCGTAACGCCTCGTGCCCACTGCACCGTCAGTCAACGGACGTGGGAAGGCGTGGCTGACGGATGGGGGAGTAGTCTTTGCAGAGGCAACCGTCACCCAATCAAATCGCTTCGCCGGGTTCTTCCCGCTTCTTCCTGCTTGTTGCGAGGCAAGAAGACCCGCTATCCCCCTTTCCAGTATCGTCAGAGCCCGAGTCGCGTCACAGTGCTTACATTTGCATACGCGATCTGATTGGATGACGGATCCGTCGCTGCCGTCGCCACCGTCAAAAGTTGAACATTTTTCAACTTTTTGACGGTGGCGAACGCTCCAAGTCAACTGACGGATCCACAATGCATTGCGCGACCGTCCCCATTGAAAGTCAATGGGCAACGGACAACTGACGGAGGTAGTGGGCACGGGGCGTAAGCGTAGCGTTCCGTCGACTATGTAAGGGCCCTAAGCGTAGCGATGCGTCGACTATGTAAGGGCCCTTAGTCGTGTGTGTATATTTTTAGATGTGTGTTTCAGTGTTTCTTCTAAAGTGTTATTGTTCTTAACCGATTATGATCTAATACCACCTTTAACATGTAGCTAAGTGACATTCAAAATAAAGATATATTAAGAGGGACAAATACTATTAAAAAAATCCTTTATTTAAACATGCCAATTACAAAATATACATACCATTTCAGGTTAAACATCTTTACAATGGGTCTTGCTCGTTGCCCGAGACAATGGCAGCCGGTGTGTCTCTTGTAACATTACCAGGGGTCTGGTTATCTGCTAGGGGGCCACGGGGAGGTTGGGGGTCAAGCATTTCTAGTTCAGCATCCGCATCTGGCTCTAGCATGTCGCCATTTTCAAGGCACACATTGTGGAGAAAGGCACAGGACGCAATAACAAGTGGGGCAAAAGACGGCCGAACCTCCAGGGCACGGAAAAGGGTCGACCTCCATCGGGTCTTCATCATTCCCAACGCCCGTTCAATGATGCTGCGCCCCCTTGAATGGTAGTAGTTAAAACGCCCCTGTACCTCTCCACGAACGGGCTCCTTGTACGGGGTTATTAGGCAGATGGGCGTATTTAAACAGGGATAACCGCCATCACCCAGAAGAATATAACCAGGGGGAGGGGACCGTTTTGCTGTGTAAAAACTGCTTTTTTTCATTATTCTTGTGTCATGAACTGACCCTGGGTAGCCAACAAATATATCAGGAAAGCGACCATCAGAATTACAAATGTCCTGCATATTTAACGAAAAGAACCCTTTGTAATTCAAATAGTCGATTCTGTGCAGTAGAGGGGGCGTGATCCTGACGTGGCAGCCATCTATCGCGCCCACAACATTGCCGAAGGCAGGGCTCCCTGAAATCTGGGCAAATCCTTGCCCAATTGCCTGAAGCTCTCCTGCGTGTGGGAAACAGATGGCTCGCTTCAGGTTGACCCATATGCTGTGTGCCACTCTGAGGACGATCCGATGGACTGTGGATCTTGGCACATTGAACACGCTGGATACAACCCGATACGAAAGTCCATGAGCCAGCCAGTACACATAGATGAGGACTTCGAGGTCCTGACCCCAACCATGGTCCTGGTCCCTCCGTAGAAGCCTCTGCAGACCATGCATGGCTCGTCTGCTGAGGCGGAAGTCCCGCTTCAGGTCAAGCTCGACGTTGAACCACAACCGCAGTATGGGCACGTTCTGATTCGGCTTGCAGTACTGCGGAGTGCGGACCCTCGGTCTGGAAAAGGAAATAAGTTCACATCATTTACTCTGAAAATGAGTTTTTACGACTTGCAACTGCGGGGAAAACAATTCCAGATATACATGGCGTTTCCTTCCCCATCCCCAAACGATCCAAATTGTTTGGAGATCGTTTGGGGGGGGGGGGGGGGGGGGGGGGTGAACCAAAAACGCATTAGTAGTTACATACAATGCATGTGTCGCTATTCAGACAGTCTTTTTTCTTTTAAATTGCATGATGTATTACAACGGGGTTGAGCCAAGAAATTTACGTCAGTATTTGGCATGTTGTGGCTAGGATAACTACAACTAAACGCATGTAGAACGTCTGTTCTACATTCCTCAAACCGATCCACAAGCATTCCCATGCGTCGAAGACATCCTTGGTAAACTCTTCTTCTTCTTGGATTGCTCCGATTGGCGTTCAACCTCAGAAAGATGTTTAACACCCAAGCTAGAGAAAACACTGCAGCTGAAGAAGGCATTGTGAAATGAACCGGCGTCAAACTCGTCGCGTCTGTATATACCAGGGATGGAAATTAACACCCGCCACCCGCCATTTGCGGGTGGATTTGTATGCTGGCGGGTGAATTGTGTCACTTCACCCGCCACTGTGTCGGGTAATACTTTCCAGTAAGGTCCGATCAAATTTGCATATTTAATACATTCGTTATATGGCGCTGAGCACTGGTGGATTGCGGAAGTATGCAGTGTTCCTGTGGGCTTGCTCTCAAGTCTCACGCATTCGGCGTTTGACACACGCAATTCAACCCATGCACACGCTCACACGCCACACTTGGTATTTCTCACGCAGAGAAATTACCAGGATAGCGCCCACCAATTTGGGCCGCTATTAAACAGGTAGGAATCAGGTAGGTTTCCCTTACATAGGGTAACCAGACGTCGTCTTTTGACCGGACATGCCCACTTTTTGAGCCACATTTAAAAAATGTGTGGCGGAATTTAAAAATCGTCCGGGATTTTATTAAAGCCTCATACATGTTCTCATTGAATTTGCGTTGCGTTTCTTTGGGTCGTTCGCAAAGTAGTTAGGCTACGCCCTCCCCTACTCAGTTCTGTTCGCTTTGCATTGGTGGAAGTGAGTAGGGGGCGTGGTTAAGTAGAGCCTTCAGATTGGACGGTTTGACTTACGCAGTTACCGTTGTGTATTTATTTTATTACCATTATTGTTTTATAGGGACAAACATTAACAAATTTCTCCCACAGGGGATTGATAACGTTCTATCTATTGAACAGAAAGAAACACTTGGTCATACTTTACATATTTTATCACAGCATTGGCCTACTGAATGACATAGATATATTTCCAGCATTGGACTGAATGACACATAAATATATAATTATGTTTTTGCACGTTTGCAACGTTTAAAAGTTCAGGGTATAAAGTTCAAGTATATGCCTCTACTTGTATTGCTTAAGCCAATAGCCTTTTGAGGCAATGTTTTTTCTGAATATTAGTGTTAAGGGCCAATAATGCTTACTATCATACGTTAGTTACCATGTCTGTGGACACATTTGTATTCAGGCACTAATTAGATTGACTTATGATGGTGTAGCCAAGCATGTTGTTTTATTGTTAATATTTCAATTTGTTTTTTATTGAAAATACTTTGTATAGATGCATTATCCCCAAACTTGTCATCGTAACACCTTTGACATTAACATGGCAGATACCTGTGTATTGTTTATCATATGCGGTAAGAGTGTAACATTTTCAACTCAGTTCCTTGGTAGCACCTACTTACAGTAAGAATCACTTCTGATGGAAAAAATGATGTGCATGAAAAACATTTTTCTTATCTATTGTTACTATTATATTGTTTAAAATGTACGCACATATTAAAAAAATATATAGCGCATAAAAAGTGGCTGGTAAAAAAGATGAGTGGCTGGTAGATTTTTAAATCTACCTGCCACAGTGGCTGGTGGGCAAAAAAGTTAATTTCCATCTCTGGTATATACACGCCGTCGACGACTAATGATGACGTCACAGGGTAGGGTTTGATGACGTCACAGGGTAGGGTTGTCCCATTTGTAGGGGATCGGTTAGGGGTAGCAATGAGCATGAGCTATGAGGGTAAGGGTTAGGGTTAGGGTTGAGATGTAGGGTTGAGACAGTGAGTAATGGAATGAGACTGAGCCCAAAAATCTAGACCTGGACCGGGATGAACCACCCATGGAAAGGGCCCTTGGAATGGACTGGTCCATAGATTCAGATTCCTTAAAGTTCCATGCTCACGTGAAAATCACCAGGTATCCTCTCGGTCTTAAGCTCGGTATACAAACCTTTTGGATTCCTGTCTTTGTTCATTCTTCTCTTAAACTTACCTGGGATGAAGAGTTTCCAGAAGATGTGGCAAACAGATGGTTCGCCTGGCTGTCTGATCTGAGCCAGTTTGCTAGCTTTTCTGTCAGGAGGTGCATCAAGCCAGAGTGTTTTGGTCCAGTAACGTCAGCACAACTTCATAATTTCTCAGACGCTAGCGAGAAGGGCTGCGGCGTCGTCACTTGCCTCCACGTCGAGAACAGCCACGGTCGAGTTCATTGCTCGTTTCTTCTAGGAAAAGCCAGAGTGACGCCGCTTAAATCATTCACAGTCACACGCTTCAAGCTCACCGCGGCTACCATTGCGGTGAAAATGGATACACTCATCAACCGAGAGCTTGGGATGGACCTTAAAGAGTCTGTGCTATGGACAGAAACCACCACGTGTGTCGACAATCAGAGAGAACACAAGGCCAGCACCATTAAGTATGTCAACACGGCTTCTTACCCAGCTGATCACGCGTCAAGAGGATTGAATGCAGAGCACTTCATAAAGTGTCAGAACTGGATTGAAGGTCCTGACTTCCTAGCCAAGAGTGAGTCTCACTGGCCTGTCCTATCAGAGTTCTCAAGAGAGATAAGTGAAGACGACACTGATGTGAAGCGTACGACCAGTGTGAACATTATAAAGACTGTTGACTCAAGCACAGACCCCCCCCCTTCAAGCTCACTCATCACTACTCCGACTGGCACAGTCTGTAGAAGGCGGTCGCCTGGATGTTGAGGCTGAAGGAGCTGCTTCGAAGTCTGAGCGTAACAAGGAAGACGTTTGAGTCTCAAGCCCAGTCTTCAGAAAGTCAAGATATGAAAATCAAGACGGTTGAGAACCATATGCAGAAATGGAGATCTACCTTGAAAGGAACCCGTTTGACTGTCAAGGACGTCAGAAGCGCAGAAACTGTGATCATTCAGTTCAGCCAAAGTCACACCTTCCATGAGGAGCTTCGCGCTCTGCAGAAAGGGGAAATGATCAAGAGAAGCAGTTCTATCATGAAACTGGATCCCTTCCTCCAAGATAGGGTTCTCCGGGTTGGTGGAAGATTGCACCAGGCAGCCTTGCCAGAACACACAAAGCATCCAGCTATCCTGGCCAAGGATCACCGCATCACGACCCTGATCATCAGGAACGCTCATGAGGAAATCGGACATGGAGGGAGAACCCATACCCTTGCTCGGCTGACTGTGTCAAGCTGTGTCAAGCTGCTGTGAGTGAACAGAAAATAGCGAGTCTACCACCTGATCGTCTACTGCCTGACCATCCACCGTTCACTAACGTCGGTGTACACTATTTCGGCCCCTTTCGGCCCTTTGCGTGGACCCGTGCAAGTCGAGCGTTATGGAGTCTTGTTTACATGCCTTACAGTCAGAGCAGTCGACATAGAAATCGCACACTCTCTCGACACCGACTCGTGTGTAAACGCAGTGGGGCGTTTCATAGCCAGAAGAGGACAAGGGGAGGTGATGAGAACCGATAACGGAACGAACCTGGTAGATACACAACACGAGATTCGCCGGGCGATGAGAGAATAGAACCAGTCTCAGATCTCTGAGGCTCTATTGCAAAGAGGAGTCACTTGGATCTTCAACCCGCCTGCCGGGTGGCACCACGGTGGTATCTGGGAGCGGCAGATAAGAACAGTCGGAAGATACTTACCAACCTTCTGAAGCTCCAGTCACTGAATGATGAACTGTGATGTGTGAAGTAGAAGCAGTGATCAACAGCAGAGCCCTTACCATTCATCTGATGACGTGGATGACCTCGAGCCACTGACGCCGAATCATCTTCTTCTGCTCAAGGGAAAACCAGCACTCCCTCCAGGTGTGTTTCAGAAGCAGGATCTATGTTCAAAACGAAGAGGGAGGCAGGTGCAGTATATCTCTGACAGCTTCTGCAAGCGCTGGTCCAGAGAATACTTGCCCCTACTTCAAGAAAGGCAGAAGTGTCTGGAGAAGAGGAGTAATGTGGGAGAGGGAGACATCGTACTAATCGTGGATGAGAGGGCTCCAAGATGGGCTACTTTCTCTCCATTGAAACCCACTCATATTTTTCTATCTCATAGGTCCCATGGGCTCTACCGGAAGGGGCGTTACTTCGCCCCTCTATACCGCAGACCCAGACCCAGCACTGAAGGGAAATTAAAATTGAGCAGAAGTACTTAGGCGGGCGGAGCCAGGCCAATGCAGCCCCGGATTTACTTTGAAATGTAATATTTATGTATATATGCATTTATTCGTTTTTTCTACAGCGAGTTCCCCCCAAGTTCGAGTTCTGCATGATACTTGAGTGACTGATTGCTGGGGGGCTCGGTGTGAATTTCCACAGCCAATCAGCATCTTGTATGCAGGACTAAAAACAAATATGCTTTCTGACGGGATTCGTCTGAAAGCGACCCAAACACAAACAACGCAGCAAAGCGTTTTCTGCCTTAAAGATGATGAACGAGTTTTACTGAACAGATTATTTATTGAAAGTGAATCAGCAGTGCAAAGTATACTCTGGATCGATACAAATACAGTCTTGTTTACCGTTTACATTTTAACATTACATTTTTCTTGAGGCAGAACGTTTTCTTTTTTATAAATAATTATCACATTTATTATTAACACACAAGATGAACCAAAAGCCCTTTTTAACATTATATACACAAACCAAACAGATTATACTATAATATAAGATAAGAACACTTGCAAATTGTCCATCGATCGGATGACCAAACCGAACCAGTTTTTAGTGGGACGGTGATCCTGAGTGGGGGTCCCCTGGTGCTTTGATGTCTGCAAACAGCAGGTGGTCGTGGAGAAGAAGAGGAACGGGCAGCTGGGTCACCGCCGGGCTCCTCATCAGCACGTCTGGACCCAGGTGGGCCCGCAGCCGCAGCCGACACAGGTGGAAGAGCGGGGGCACCCACTCTACAAGAACACACACACGGTTTGAACTCCACAAAGCAGCGATACACTGAGAGAGAGAAGTGGTGCGGAGGAGCGGTTGTGATGAGGAAGGTTAAACACACAAGGAAATCAATTTGAATTGGACAAAATCGCTAAATAATACTGTGTGTGTGTGTGCGTGTGTGTGTGTCTGTGTGTGTGTGTGCGTGTGTGTGTGTCTGTGTGTCTGTGTGTGTGTGTGTGTGTGTGTGTGTGTGTGTGTGTGTGTGCGCGTGTGCGTGTGTGTGTGTGTGCGTGTGTTGCGGTGCTGACCGAGGTGAGCGGGAGGCGTCCAGGTCTTCATCTTCTGCCGCTGCTCCAGGACGTCTCTCAGCGGCCGGCCCAGAGTGGACCGGTCCACCGTCTCTAGGAGGTAGGTGAGCGCCTCGCTGGGGGCTTCCTCCAGACTGGGGGGGGCAAAGCAGAGGGGTATAAACTATCACCAGAGCCTGGAGATATTAGACACTAGTGGACGGGGGGGCAAAGCAGAGGGGTATAAACTATCACCAGAGCCTGGAGACATTAGACACTAGTGGACGGGGGGGCAAAGCAGAGGGGTATAAACTATCACCAGAGCCTGGAGACATTAGACACTAGTGGACGGCCGATATTTGCGTTTTTAACGTGTATCGGCATCGACCGATTTTATTTTGACCGATTTTTTCACGGCAAGATCTACAGATGAATAAATGTTCCCGTTTTAAATTGAGACTTGTAACATTTGTTACATTCATCATTGTGTAATCTTTATGATGTAAATTGAGGGAGCAAAAGCAGTATCCAAATATCGGCTCAAGAAAGTCGGTATCAGCGTTTCGGTCATTGTCTAAGGCTGATGGAAAAAAAACGGTATCGGTATCAGACCTAAAAAATCCATATCGGTCGATCCCGATTAGACACTATGTCATAACTATCCTAAACCCAGCACCACTAGCAGACTGGTTTACATTAGATCTGATGACTCCCTCTCTATAGCCTGGAGACCAGACGAATCCTGCAAGCTCATGTTTCTCTGCAGATACGTTCTGGCTCCCCTCCCATAAAAAATGTTTTCTGCCCGGTACAAGATAGACCAACCAATCACAACCGTTTATCTAATATGAGGCGGGATAGTAAGATGACGATGCAGAAGGTTGCCTTGTAGGCATTTTCAACAACAACAAAGATGGCTGCCGCTGATGTAGAACTAGCCTTGCATCGCAAACTACACCACCCGTCTCTGTGTGGAAGAAAATGGGCTCCCTGTTCCTGCTCTAGGTTGAGTACAAGCTGTGGCTTTAGTTGTCCTTTGTTTGTGAATTTCTTCAAATAAAGTTTGACTGAATAAGAATCATTGGAGTCATTGAAGATTGGTCCATCAGGTCCCAAAGAAAAAAGGTGTTTCCCATCATGTAATAAACTGCCCTGGAAAGGATAAAAAAAAAATTGTAAAGACGAGCCTCTGGTACGCTGGTGGAGAGAGGTGGAGGAAGTCTTACAAGGCGGGCACCAGCAGAGCGTTGGGGTCCAGCCCGCTCTCCAGCAGGGCCGGGAGCCAGGAGCCCGCCTCCGTGGCGTCCTCCTCTGCCACGCTCACGAGCGCCTCCAGCTCCTCGCCGGACAGCAGGGGGCGGGCCCCGGGGCCCTTCCCCTGGTCCTCACACCTCTGGGCCAGCAGCAGGTCCAGCACGCACGGGTCCGATAGACTCAGCCTCCAGCACTCCTCCGTCAGGGGCGCCCCCGCCCGCATCAGGAGGCTCATGCACCGACTGGTGGGGGGGGGGGGGGGTATAAAAGTTTGAAAGATGTGTCTACCGACACCGTAGACCCGTTGAAATGCACCGTACACCACCGGAGTGGAGTGGGGAGAAGGCTGGCTGCTCAAATAATTAATAACAAAACACTGTTTCTTTTCACCTTACCTTGAAAAACGTGTCCTCAACAGTGATGACAGGTGTTAACTCTAAGTTTTCAAGGTGTATTCTAGTTTTACCTATGATTCAACTCTGGGTCGTCCACCATGTGGTACAGGACCAGGCCCAGCGGGGAATCTGCGTCGTAATCATACTCGTATTCCGTGTTTTCCCAGCCGGCCTGGAGCTCGGGGCTGAAGCCCTCCTTCAGCAGGACCTCCAGCATCTCGGGATTCTCCAGCACAAAGAACACGGGGCTCACCTCCCCCTCCCCGCTGCCCAGCCCCCGCCGCGTCACCGCCGCCAGCCGCCGCAGGATGCTGATTGGACGGAGGGAGACGGATAAAGGTCGGTCAGGGCCGTACCAGTGAGTACACACCAGTGATCACCATGCTTCATTCGGAGTGGGAATATCCAGAATCATGCACAACAATGTATAAAGTTTTCATTTTGGCTACATCTTGGAATGTTTCAAATATCCTGCTCTAAACATTGCCAAAATCTATAAAAGAATATATATCACGCATGACGGAAAAATGACCACAAACGACTGGTGTACTCCAGCACTTGTTAGCACCCCTACCTGGGTTTCATATTCAGTGAACATTGGAATCTCTGGGTTACTGACGTGGACTCACTTGACGTTGTCCCCTAAAGCGGCAGAATGGATGGCGAGCTGAGGCCCGTATTCGCGGGACTCCACATTTGGATCTGCTCCGTGTTTCAGCAGCGCATCGACGCATGGCTCCGACTGAGCCTCCGTGGCGGCCATCAGGGGAGTGCCGCCGTCCGTCGCTTGGATCTCAACGTTTGCGCCTTTTGTTAAGATAAGACAAAGTTTCACTCCAAAGTTTAGGGAACTTCTCCAAGGCGCTACTGGGACTCTTAATGGATATTAGAATATTTACAAAATAGCACCTAGAAGCTCTCACACTGCCCCAATTAACTCCAACATCCAACTTTAGCACGCAGACTGAAGTGACCCCCAAATTCTACCAATAGCGTATATAGTCGCCAACAAGAAACGTCCTACGACCAACCAACGGTCAGCGTGCTCTACCTGGTGATGGTGGTTAG
The DNA here is from genome assembly GCF_026213295.1 of Gadus chalcogrammus. Classification (NCBI taxonomy): domain Eukaryota; kingdom Metazoa; phylum Chordata; class Actinopteri; order Gadiformes; family Gadidae; genus Gadus; species Gadus chalcogrammus. The sequence goes on from NC_079429.1 coordinate 1,012,419, forward strand.
CAGTGGTCAGATTACTTTTGTTGCCAAATTTATAGAATTGGTGTTGGCCAACATTCTGTAGTTGCATGTTGGGAGTTTTCGGAGGCAATTTGCACCTTAAGGGTGACAAGGGTGGTCTGGCCTTGATCGACTGCTGCCATAGGGAGATGTGAGCTCACCTGCAGCGGCCAACATCTCCAGACATTCGTGGTGACCGTGCTCAGCTGCTAGATATAAGGCCGTCTTCTGTTCCACGTTGCGAAGGTTGAGCGCACCAAAGCGTAACAGCATGGAAACTAGCTCACTAGAACCCTGAGAAGGTAATGGAGAGAGAGAGAGAGAGAGAGAGAGAGAGAGAGAGAGAGAGAGAGAGAGAGAGAGAGAGAGAGAGAGAGAGAGAGAGAGAGAGAGAGAGAGAGAGAGAGAGAGAGAGAGAGAGAGAGAGAGAGAGAGAGAGAGAGAGAGAGAGAGAGACCTTTTATAAACTGGTGGCTTGGTTATTCTACAACTTCTATGCAAGAAGTAGAATTTGCTTTTAGGCAAACTTAAACAAACTTCCAGCCCCTAGCTGGTGTTTAGAACCAAGAGGTCAGTAAGGGTGTGAGGTTCTACCTGAGCGGAGGCAAGGTGAAGGCAAGACTGCCCAGAGGCATCTGTTACATGGACTGCTCCCCCATTTCTAATGAGCGCCATGGCCGTCGCTGGTTTATCGTTTGAAACGGCTGTACACAGAGAAAAACAAACCCATCACATCAACACCCTCTCACAGCAACAAGCCAAGTGTTTAACTGTAGGAGCGCAGGCTAGGTCCTCACCGGCGAGGAGCGGCGTGAGGCCTGATGCGTCCTTGTCGTTTATGTTCGCGCCGGCGGTCGCCAGGAGCTTCACGATGTCCGTGTGGCCCTCGGCTGCGGCCATGAACACCGCGGTCTGGCCGTTGGTTGCCCGTGTGTTCACATACTCGATGTAGACGCCAGAGGCGGCTGTAAAAGGCATGATGACAACTTTAAATAAGGAAAGGCGATAGATACATAAGAACTTTATTTCATCCCCTATTTTTGGAATTCATTAGTTATAACACACACACACACACACACACACACACACACACACACACACACACACACACACACACACACACACACACACACACACACACACACACACACACACACACACACACACACACACACACACACACACACACTCAGTACTTGCCTGCCATGCTGAGGACCTCCCGGACGCAGCCCGTCTCGCCGGCCCGCGCGGCCTCGTGCAGCGGCGTGAGGCCGCGGTCGCTCCTTTCCTCTACGGAGCGATGGAGGAGTAACGTCCGGAGGAGATCTCTGTCCCCTCGGCGAGCAGCCGTGAACACACACCGACCTTCATCCATCTCCTGACTCAAATATAGCCTAAATTGCCTTATTTTTTCCTTTTTTCTCATTAACACACTGTGTTAAAAACACACACTACGCCTCGCACGGATCCACAATGCAATGGGGAATGCAATGGGGATCAGTCAACGGACGGAGGCAGTGGGCACGAGGCGTTAGTGTAAAAAGTTCCTGAAGTTAACGCTACGAACTCCGTGAGGAGGACGACTATGGTTTTTGTTTTGGCTTGTTTAGATTTAGCTGTTGGGACCGATCTCCACTAAAATGGATGAGAAACTAACATTGCTGCCTCCGCGTGACTGATTAGACAGGCACTAAGGCCGATTCCGAATCTCATTCCTTTGCTCCAAGGAAAATCTCAGCCCTACCCCTCGCTGTTGCGCGTTCACGCGCCGTGAAGCCGGCGCGTGAACGTAAGGGGCAGGGCTAACATCCCCTCAAAATTGAGATTTTCGATGGGCACACAAGCGCTTCAGTTCTGACTTGCTCCCACAATACCTTGCGAGAAAACGGAAAATCAAGAAATATCCTAGACAAGATGTAGGGCGAAAAGATGCGACAGGATTGGAAAAACACAAATGTAAGTGTTTTCTCTGTAATTAACTATTAATTATTTTATTAATTATAGTCTGCAGCCCGGCCGCGGACTCTCGTAAGATCTGGATATCATACGACATGAGCCCGGCAGCTCCCCGACCGCGGGCCGCCCATGTTAGTGTGACTCCATGTTAAAAATAAGCTTTATATTCATATATTATATTATATTAGTAATATTATATAAGTAATGTTATATATATCCCCTGCCAAGTAATGTAATAATTTGTTTTAAAAATGCTTAGAGAATGGTGGATCAATGTGAGTTCAATGTGAGAATGTGTGTTCTTTTTATAAACCGGTGTTAACCGGTATAAACCATTTGAGAAACATTCTCGGCGAGATGGCAGCAAGCGGGAAGGCACCGAGCCACAAATGTAAGTAATTCCTTCGTTAATAAGATAATACAATTCTGATAACCATTGCATTATCATAATGTAGTTTCAATGCATTATAGACATTCGTTATAACCAGATACATAACCACCGCGGGTTGAATTGTCATGCACTAATCGCTAGTTAGCGAATTAGCTTGCGATCTCCGCAACATGGATAGTTCCATGTCAACACTTGCCCTATTTTCATGTCCCATTTCGCCCATTCGATTGCATGTTTAGCGTGATATCCATTTATCCTACCAGGGTCTCCTCAGGAAGTGAGGACATTGATAACCTTCAGGACCACCAACAACGCAAAGTTTCTCCGGTGCAAAAGTGCGTCGAAATCACTTTGGGAGTGAGTAAAGTTGCTTTACCGCATACAACAGTCTTTTTTGTCTTTTTCATTCTATTAATATAACTAACCCTTAACTTTTTTTTATGACACAGGCAATTGGTAAAAGAACTGGGTTTGGAGGGACATGTAACCCTACAGCAGGCCTCAAAGAAGTGGGAGAACCTGAAGAAACGCTACAAGGTAATTGTCTAATTGTTTTGAGGAGATGCATAAGTTAATTTGACCATGATCTAAACCTTTTTTTCCAATCACAATTAACTGGAGGTGGTTTATCTTTGTTGCAGGACCTGAAGAGTCCCAAAACGGGATCCGGGACAGGTGGGGGCGAGGTGACTGCTGCCTCATGGCAGTTTTACGGGGATATGCATGAGGTGTTGGGGTCCAGGCCCTCCATAGACCCTGTGGTGGTAGTGGCCTCATTCAGTGAGGATCCCACAACAATGGTACGTTATCATATTAGCTACAATCACATTTGCCAAGTAATGCAAAATGAAGCATGAAATTGTATGATAATGGATATCATGGGAGAAAATTATTGAGCCTTTAAATAACATCTTGCCCAGATGTTTGATACCAGCGTGGAAAGAAGCCTTGTTGACAAAGGGCTCTGTTCACAGGGATTCCCTTTGTCATTCATAACCCCTTATTTATTGATTACGTCAGACATCACTAGGGTGACAGGATACCAAAGAGACAGTTATCCCTCAATGTTCAATGACCTCAGTCTACTTCTCAGTTTACTAAGATATAAAAGTAAAGTATATAAGGTAAGTATTGTTGCAATAGAGCCAAACGTTAAACACTTATCTGGCCTCCTTGAAGGCACGGTCAACGATTGCGTACATCCTGAGGTTCATTTACATGTCTCTCGGTCACATCATTTGCCTTTCAAAAGGTGAACGCGAACTGAACGTACATTTAAGGGGCCACTTAACAGGGGCATATGGCTCCAGAGAGTGTGGGACGAGGAGGGCTTTGTGAAAGACAAAAGGCCCCTCCTGCGGGTGCCTCATTTATTGTAATGTTAACGTCATTTAATTGTAATAAACTGGCAATACAGGGCAGGAAGATAAGTGTATGCTAAGTAAATGTGGAACGGTAGTGGGAAACACAAGAGGTGTCCGGTATCGAGGCCCATTGGTTCTTTGCACACAACTCAGGTTTTGTTACTTTATACAACTGGTCATTTCAAACCTAGTCCTTCTCGACCGCTCATATTGGAATATTAGATTGTGGGAATATACAGACCGCTTCATCGCACTTTTTGAGAGAATGGTGGAGAAGATGTGATTCTCCACCATTCTCTCAAAAAGCTGAGAGTGTGTGTGTGTGTGTATTTTTAGATGCGTGTGTGTGTATTTTTAGATGCGTGTGTGTATATTTTTAGATGTGTGTTTCAGTGTTTCTTCTAAAGTGTTATTGTTCTTAAAGGTTGGGTATGGAATTCGCTTTTTTGGCCATTTTTGCAAAATTACTTGAAATCCTTATCATAACCCACTTACAGCCACTGAGTTAGAAGTACTGACATGAAAATTAAACAAGTCAATCATCTGTGGAACGGGCAGGGCTCGAAAAACTGCAGCCAATCATTTGCATTGCCACCGAGTTGCATTGGACAGTCGTCAATCAAACGGTCGTACTGCACTCCCCCTCCCCCGCGCCCCGCGCGCGACCCCTTCGTGCAGTACTCGTGACCCAGAGCTCGTGACCCAGAGCAAGCTCCTGTTTGTTGTTATCCTGCGGTAGCTACTGGAACTAGTTAATCCACATTTGGACCTAGCAGTAGAAGACAATTTCCATGGCAGACAAGATGCCACCATCCCCACCACCACCACCACCGCCACCAGCAAAGAGAAGGAAAACTCTTTTTCAGAGAGTAATTGATAATAAAAACGCTGAAAGAGAAAAACTGTAATCAAGAATAATCCAAGGCGCTGCTTTCGAACGTTGGCGGCAACTGAAGGACGAGAAGGGTCTAAAAAACGATGCTTGTGTGGCGGTTGACCTAGTTTCAAAGTTTATACTGTTTATACTCGGTAATGCCGGTGTTGAGACGAGTTTATTACTCGTTGTGAAAATCTCCACACCGCGGCAACCCTAGTGAAACCAGGACTTCCAATACAATTATATGAAACAAACATACATTTTCTAAAAATAGCAATGATTTATGTGACCGTTTAATGTTTATAACATCTGGTGCACCGTGCAACCATAGCCGCGAGAACGTATTCTCAGCAGGGGGTGCTGGAAAAAAAAAACTCAGCCTGCACTAGACTCGCAACTCGTTACATTGATAAAAAAGATATATAGCAGCGCAGCTCAATTACACCAGTGCATGCGCGCACAGTTGAAAATCGATCGTTGTGTTCACTTCCTTCACACCATGGTTCAAATCCAGCTGCTCACAGAACAAGTTTAGCGCACCACCGCTACCCTCACACTTTTTCATATAACCTTTTTTCAGCACTAGGTCATATGAGCATTAAATAAATGCTGCGTCTCAAAATGCCTTGGACAGCAGCGAGGATGACTCGCTTTGCCACGGGCCGAAACAGTTCGGAGCGACCACAGCCAGAGCGAACACAGCGGGGCAGAGGAGTGTCAGGAATAGTCTTTGGTGTACACATCAGTACGGCCTATTTGCGCTACTGTTTAGTGGCAATGCAGTGTTTTATTCTATGCCTTTTTATTTTCGTATATTATTTCAATGAATACAATTTATTTATTCATAAAAACAAGATCTGGTCTTCAAATCTTTTTTCCAAATATAGGTCGTCTTACAATGGGGTTTGTGTTTATATTCGGACCAATACGGTACAGCGGGCGCTCACATGACGTTAAGCACTTCCTGGTGCATAATGTGACGCTTCAGAACCTAAAATCCCGTTTCTCCCCGTTGACACGACAACACATAACCGGCGTTTTCAGAAATCTCCACTTTGGCCGGAGTTTTTAGCAATGATCGTTTTCTGTGATAAGACAGGGCCTCGGACAGGGGGTGTTGCAGCACCCCCAGCACCCCTACTTTCCGCGGTACTGGGTGCAATTTACAGCTGAATGTAGTGCCATGTTGTTAAACGAAAATCTACGCTAGCCTGGCTCGCTCTCGCGCATCTCTGTTCGCGCTCGTGCATGATTGCGCGTCCAGGTACTTGGAATGGGTGGAGTCAGAGTCAGCGTTGAAGGAGAGGGGGTAGGACTATTTGAGTTGTGTATTTTCAAAATCTGCTGCCGTTTCGCAAATCGCATACCCAACCTTTAACCGATTATTATCTAATACCACCTTTAACATGTAGCTAAGTGACATTCAAAATAAAGGTATATTACGAGGGACAAATACTATTAAAAAAATCCTTTATTTAAACATGCCAATTACAAAATATACATACCATTTCAGGTTAAACATCTTTACAATGGGTCTTGCTCGTTGCCCGAGACAATGGCAGCCAGTGTTTCTCTTGTAACATTACCAAGGGTCTGGTTATCTGCTAGGGGGCCACGGGGAGGTTGGGGGTCAAGCATTTCTAGTTCAGCATCCGCATCTGGCTCTAGCATGTCGCCATTTTCAAGGCACACATTGTGGAGAAAGGCACAGGACGCAATAACAAGTGGGGCAAAAGACGGCCGAACCTCCAGGGCACGGAAAAGGGTCGACCTCCATCGGGTCTTCATCATTCCCAACGCCCGTTCAATGATGCTGCGCCCCCTTGAATGGCCCCTGTACCTCTCCACGAATGGGCTCTTTGTACGGGGTTATTAGGCAGATGGGCGTATTTAAACAGGGATAACCGCCATCACCCAGAAGAATGTAACTAGGGGGAGGGGACCGTTTTTCCGTGTAAAAACTGCTGTTTTTCATTATTCTTGTGTCATGAACTGACCCTGGGTAGCCAACAAATATATCAGGAAAGCGACCATCAGAATTACAAATGTCCTGCATATTTAACGAAAAGAACCCTTTGTAATTCAAATAGTCGATTCTGTGCAGTAGAGGGGGCGTGATCCTGACGTGGCAGCCATCTATCGCGCCCACAACATTGCCGAAGGCAGGGCTCCCTGAAATCTGGGCAAATCCTTGCCCAATTGCCTGAAGCTCTCCTGCGTGTGGGAAACAGATGGCTCGCTTCAGGTTGACCCATATGCTGTGTGCCACTCTGAGGACGATCCGATGGACTGTGGATCTTGGCACATTGAACACGCTGGATACAACCCGATACGAAAGTCCATGAGCCAGCCAGTACACATAGATGAGGACTTCGAGGTCCTGACCCCAACCATGGTCCATGTCCCTCCGTAGAAGCCTCTGCAGACATGCATGGCTCGTCTGCTGAGGCGGAAGTCCCGCTTCAGCTCAAGCTCGACGTTGAACCACAACCGCAGTATGGGCACGTTCTGATTCAGCTTGCAGTACTGCGGAGTGCGGACCCTCGGTCTGGAAAAGGAAATAAGTTCACATCATTTACTCTGAAAATGAGTTTTTATGACTTGCAACTGCGGGGAAAACAATTCCAGATATACATGGCGTTTCCTTCCCCATCCCCAAACGATCCAAATTGTTTGGAGATCGTTTGGGGGGGGGGGGGGGGGTGAACCAAAAATGCATTAGTAGTTACATACAATGCATGTGTCGCTATTCAGACAGTCTTTTTTCTTTAAATTGCATGATGTATTAAAACGGGGTTGAGCCAAGAAATTTACGTCAGTATTTGGCATGTTGTGGCTAGGATAACTACAACTAAACGCATGTAGAACGTCTGTTCTACATTCCTCAAACCGATCCACAAGCATTCCCATGTGTCGAAGACATCCTTGGTAAACTCTTCTTCTTCTTGGATTGCTCCGATTGGCGTTCAACCTCAGAAAGATGTTTAACACCCAAGCTAGAGAAAACACTGCAGCTGAAGAAGGCATTGTGAAATGAACCAGCGTCAAACTCGTCGCGTCTGTATATACGACGTCACAGGGTAGGGTTTGATGACGTCACAGGGTAGGGTTGTCCCATATGTAGGGGATCGGTTAGGGGTAGCAATGAGCATGAGCTATGAGGGTAAGGGTTAGGGTTAGGGTTGAGATGTAGGGTTGAGACAGTGAGCAATGGAATGAGACTGAGCCCAAAAATCTAGACCTGGACCGGGATGAACCACCCATGGAAAGGGCCCTTGGAATGGACTGGTGCATAGATTCAGATTCCTTAAAGTTCCATGCTCACGTGAAAATCACCAGGTATCCTCTCGGTCTTAAGCTCGGTATACGAACCTTTTGGATTCCTGTCTTTGTTCATTCTTCTCTTAAACTTACCTGGGATGAAGAGTTTCCAGAAGATGTGGCAAACAGATGGTTCGCCTGGCTGTCTGATCTGAGCCAGTTTGCTAGCTTTTCTGTCAGGACGTGCATCAAGCCAGAGTGTTTTGGTCCAGTAACGTCAGCACAACTTCATCATTTCTCCGACGCTAGCGAGAAGGGCTACGGCGTCGTCACTTGCCTCCACGTCGAGAACAGCCACGGTCGAGTTCATTGCTCGTTTCTTCTAGGAAAAGCCAGAGTGACGCCGCTTAAATCATTCACAGTCACACGCTTCAAGCTCACCGCGGCAACCATTGCGGTGAAAGTGGATACACTCATCAAGCGAGAGCTTGGGATGGACCTTAAAGAGTCTGTGCTATCGACAGAAACCACCACGTGTGTCGACAATCAGAGAGAACACAAGGCCAGCACCATTAAGTATGTCAACACGGCTTCTTACCCAGCTGATCACGCATCAAGAGGATTGAATGCAGAGCACTTCATCAAGTGTCAGAACTGGATTGAAGGTCCTGACTTCCTAGCCAAGAGTGAGTCTCACTGGCCTGTCCTATCAGAGTTCTCAAGAGAGATAAGTGAAGACGACACTGATGTGAAGCGTACGACCAGTGTGAACATTATAAAGACTGTCGACTCAAGCACAGACCCCCTTCAAGCTCACTCTTCACTACTCCGACTGGCACAGTCTGTAGAAGGCGGTCGCCTGGATGTTGAGGCTGAAGGAGCTGCTTCGAAGTCTGAGCGTAACAAGGAAGACGTTTGAGTCTCAAGCCCAGTCTTCAGAAAGTCAAGATATGAAAATCAAGACAGTTGAGAACCATATGCAGAAATGGAGATCTACCTTGAAAGGAACCCGTTTGTCTGCCAAGGATCTCAGAAGAGCATAAACTGTGATCATTGAGTTCAGCCAAAGTCACACCTTCCATGAGGAGCAGGATCTATATTCAAAACAAAGAGGGAGGCAGGTGCAGTATATCTCTGACAGCTTCTGGAAGCGCTGATCCAGAGAATAATTGCCCCTACTTCAAGAAAGGCAGAAGTGTCTGGAGAAGAGGAGTAATGTGGGAGAGGGAGACATCGTACTAATCGTGGATGAGAGGGCTCCAAGATGGGCTACTTTGTCTCCATTGAAACCCACTCATATTTTTCTATCTCATAGGTCCCATGGGCTCTACCGGAAGGGGCGTTACTTCGTCCCTCTATACCGCAGACCCAGACCCAGTACTGAAGGGAAATTAAAATTGAGCAGAAGTACTTAGGCGGGCGGAGCCAATGGAACCAATGCAGCCCCGGATTTACTTTGAAATGTAATATTTATGTATATATGCATTTATTAGTTTTTTCTACAGCGAGTTCCCCCCAAGTTCGAGTTCTGCGTGATACTTGAGTGACTGGGTGGCTCGGTGTGAATTTCCACAGCCAATCAGCATCTTGTATGCAGGACTAAAAACAAATATGCTTTCTGACGGAATCCGTCTGAAAGCGACCCAAACACAAACAACGCAGCAAAGCGTTTTCTGCCTTAAAGATGATGAACGAGTTTTACTGAACAGATTATTTATTGAAAGTGAATCAGCAGTGCAAAGTATACTCTGGATCGATAGAAATACAGTCCTGTTTATCGTTTACATTTTAACATTACATTTTTCTTGAGGCAGAACGTTTTCTTTTTTATAAATAATTATCACATTTATTATTAACACACAAGATGAACCAAAAGCCCTTTTTAACATTATATACACAAACCCAACAGATTACACTATATTATAAGATAAGAACACTTCGATCGGATAACCAAACCGGACCGAACCAGTTTTTAGTCGGACGGTGATCCTGAGTGGGGGTCCCCTGGTGCTTTGATGTCTGCAAACAGCAGGTGGTCGTGGAGAAGAAGAGGAACGGGCAGCTGGGTCACCGCCAGGCTCCTCATCAGCACGTCTGGACCCAGGTGGGGCCCGCAGCCGCAGCCGACACAGGTGGAAGAGCGGGGGCACCCACTCTACAAGAACACACACACGGTTTGAACTCCACAAAGCAGCGATACACTGAGAGAGAGAAGTGGTGCGGAGGAGCGGTTGTGATGAGGAAGGTTAAACACACAAGGAAATCAATTTGAATTGGACAAAATTGCTAAATAATACTGTGTGTGTGTGCGTGTGTGTGTGTGTGTGTGTGTGTGTGTGTGTGTGTGTGTGTGTGTGTGTGTGTGTGTGTGTGTGTGTGTGTGTGTGTGGTGTGCGTGTGCGTGTGCGTGTGCGGTGCGTGTGTTGCGGTGCTGACCGAGGTGAGCGGGAGGCGTCCAGGTCTTCATCTTCTGCCGCTGCTCCAGGACGTCTCTCAGCAGCCGGCCCAGAGTGGACCGGTCCACCATCTCTAGGAGGTAGGTGAGCGCCTCGCTGGGGGCTTCCTCCAGACTGGGGGGGGCAAAGCAGAGGGGTATAAACTATCACCAGAGCCTGGAGATATTAGACACTAGTGTACGGCCGATATCTGCGTTTTTAACGTGTATCGGCATCGGCCGATTTTATTTTGACCGATTTTTTCACGGCAAGATCTACAGATGATTCAATAAATGTTCCTGTTTTAAATTGAGACTTGTAACATTTGTTACATCATCATTATTGTGTAATCTTTATGATGTAAATTGAGGGAGCAAAAGCAGTATCCAAATATCGGCTCAAGAAAATCGGTATCGGCGTTTCGGTCATCGGCTAAGGCTGATGGAAAAAAAACGGTATCGTATCGGACCTAAAAAATCCATATCGGTCGATCCCGATTAGACACTATAGCTGTGTTCGAAATCGTTCCCTATACACTCGTTCCCTATTCCCTATATAGTGTATATGATTTAGTGCACTATATAGGGAATAGGGAACGAGAATTCGGACACTACGCTGAATATTTCTAAACGTCATTTGCGTCAGTAAATGCGCCGGGTATTTGTGTGACGCAGACAGATGCGCCCACATCCTGTAAACATACCAGGCACTCACGAGGAAAGCTGGAGGTTGTATTGATGTTGAATGTTAAATATTCTATGTTAAATCCCAAATAAATTGTTGACATTTCTAAACGAAAGCCGGAGACTCCATCATTAAATGTATTAGTTTTCTCGCGGTTATTCAGCTTCTTCTTCTCCTCCGGAAAAAACAGCCGCATTGCATTGTGGTATACGGGAGTAACATAGGGAACATCGTATGTACCCTATTTTAAGTCTACTATATAGTGCCCTATATAGTGGACCACTGAGATTTCGAACACCCTACAAAATGGCGTGCACCCTATTTAGTGCACTACATCCATGATAGGGAACGATTTCGAACACAGCTAATGTCATAACTATCCTAAACCCAGCACCACTAGCAGACTGGTTTACATTAGATCTGATGACTCCCTCTCTATAGCCTGGAGACCAGACGAATCCTGCAAGCTCATGTTTCTCTGCAGATACGTTCTGGCTCCCCTCCCATAAAAAATGTTTTCTGCCCGGTACAAGATAGACCAACCAATCACAACCGTTTATCTAATATGAGGCGGGATAGTGCGATGACAATGCAGAAGGTTGCCTTGTAGGCATTTTCAACAACAAAGATGGCTGCCGCTGATGTAGAACTAGCCTTGCATCGCAAACTACTCCACCCGTCTCTGTGTGGAAGAAAATGGGCTCCCTGTTCCTGCTCTAGGTTGAGTACAAGCTGTGGCTTTAGTTGTCCTTTGTTGTGAATTTTTTTTAAATAAAGTTTGACTGAATAAGAATCATTGGAGTCATTGAAGATTGGTCCGTCAGGTCCCAAAGAAAAAAGGTGTTTCCCATCATGTAATAAAACTGCCCTGGAAAGGATCAAAAAAGCCCCTTGTAAGACGAGCCTCTGGTACGCTGGTGGAGAGAGGGGAGGAAGTCTTACAAGGCGGGCACCAGCAGAGCGTTGGGGTCCAGCCCACTCTCCAGCAAGGCCGGGAGCCAGGAGCCGCCTCCGTGGCGTCCTCCTCTGCCACGCTCACGAGCGCCTCCAGCTCCTCGCCGGACAGCAGGGGGCGGGGCCCCGGGGCCCTTCCCCTGGTCCTCACACCTCTGGGCCAGCAGCAGGTCCAGCACGCACGGTCCGATAGACTCAACCGCCAGCACTCCTCTGTCAGGGGCGCCCCCGCCTGCATCAGGAGGCTCATGCACCGACTGGTGGGGGGGGGGGGGGGGGTATAAAAGTTTGAAAGATGTGTCTACCGACACCGTAGACCGGTTGAAATGCACCGTACACCACCGGAGTGGAGTGGGGAGAAGGCTGGCTTCTCAAATAATTAATAACAAAACACTGTTTCTTTTCGCCTTACCTTGAAAAACGTGTCCTCAACAGTGATGACAGGTGTTAACTCTAAGTTTTCAAGGTGTATTCTAGTTTTTTACCTATGATTCAACCCTGGCTCGGCCACCATGTAGTACAGGACCAGGCCCAGCGGGGAATCTGCGTCGTAATCATGCTCGTATTCCCAGTTTTCCCAGCCGGCCTGGGGCTCGGGGCTGAAGCCCTCCTTCAGCAGGACCTCCAGCATCTCGGGCTTCTCCAGCACAAAGAACACGGGGCTCAACCTCCCCCTCCCCGCTGCCCAGCCCCCGCCGCGTCACCGCCGCCAGCCGCCGCAGGATGCTGATTGGACGGAGGGAGACGGATAAAGGTCGGTCAGGGGCCGTACCAGTGAGTACACACCCAGTGATCACCATGGTTCATATCGGAGTGGGAATATCCAGAATCATGCACAACAATGTATAAAGTTTTCATTTGGCTACATCTTGGAATGTTTCAATATCCTGCTCTAAACATTGCCAAAATCTATAACAGAATATATATCACGCATGACGGAAAAATGACCACAAACGACTGGTGTACTCCAGCACTGTGTTAGCACCCCTACCTGGGTTTCATATTCAGTGGACATTGGAATCTCTGGGTTACTGACGTGGACTCACTTGACGTTGTCCCCCCCAGCGGCAGCATGGATGGCGAGCGGAGGCCAGTATTCGCGGCACTCCAACATTTGGATCTGCTCCGTGTTTCAGCAGCGCATCGACGCATGGCTCCGACTGAGCCTCCGTGGCGGCCAAACAGGGGAGTGCCCCCGTCCATCGCTTGGATCTCAACGTTTGCGCCTTTTGTTAACAAAGTTTCAATCCAAAGTTTAGGGAACTCTCTCCAGGTGCTACTGAGACGCTAATGGATATTAGAAGTATTTACAAAATAGTATCTAGAAGCTCTCACACTGCACCAATTAACTCCACATCCAACTTTAGCACGCAGCCCGAAGTGACCCCCAAATTCTAACCAATAGCTGTATATAGTCGGCCAACAAGAAAACGTCCTACGACCAACCAACGGTCAGCGTGCTCTACCTGGTGATGGTGGTTAGCAGTGGTCAGATTACTTTTGCTTGCCGAACGTATAGAATTGGTGTTGGCTACCATTCTGTAGTTGCTGTTGGGAGTTATCGGAGGCAATTTGCACCTTAGAGGGTGACAAGAGTGGTCTGGCCTTGATGGTACTTCTGGCCATAGGGGAGATGTGAGCTCACCTGCATCGGCCAACATCTCCAGACATTCGTGGTGACCGTGCTCAGGCTGCTAGAATAATAGGCCGTCTTCTGTTCCACGTTGCGAAGGTTGAGCGCACCAAAGCGTAACAGCATGGAACTAGCTCACTAGAACCCTGAGATGGTAATGGGGGAGAGAGAGAGAGAGAGAGAGAGAGAGAGAGAGAGAGGAGAGAGAGAGAGAGAGAGAGAGAGAGAGAGAGGAGAGGAGATGAGAGAGATGAGAGAGGAGAGGAGAGGAGATGAGAGAGATGAGAGAGGAGAGAGAGAGAGATGAGAGAGGAGAGATAGAGAGAGGAGAGAGAGAGAGAGAGACCTTTTATAAACTGGTGGCTTGGTTATTCTACAACTTCTTTGCAAGAAGTAGAATTTGCTTTTAGACAAGCTTAAACAAACTTCCAGCCCCTAGCTGGTGATTAGAAACAAGAGGGCAGTAAGGGTGGTGAGGTTCTAACCTGAGCGGAGGCAAGTGAATGCAAGACTGCCCAGAGGCATCTGTTACATGGACTGCTTCCCCCCTTTCTAATGAGCGCCATGGCCGTCGCTGGTTTATCGTTTGAAACGGCTGTACACAGAGAAAAACAAAACCATCACATCAACACCCTCCCGCAGCAACAAGCCAAGTGTTTAACTGTAGGAGCGCAGGCTAGGTCCTCACCGGCGAGGAGCGGCGTGAGGCCTGATGCGTCCTTGACGTTTATGTTTCGGCGCCGGCGGTCGCCAGGAGCTTCACGATGTCCGTGTGGCCCTCGGCTGCGGCCATGAACACCGCTGTCTGGCCGTTGGTTGCCCGTGTGTTCACATACTTGATGAAGACGCCAGAGGCGGCTGTAAAGGCATGATGACAACTTTAATTAAGGAAAGGCGATAGATACATAAGAACTTTATTTCATCCCCTATATAACACACACACACACACACACACACACACACACACACACACACACACACACACACACACACACACACACACACACACACACACACACACACACACACACACACACACACACACACACACACACACACACACACACACACACACACACACACACACAGAGACAGACAGTACTCAGTACTTGCCTGCCATGCTGAGGACCTCCCGGACGCAGCCCGTCTCGCCGGCCCGCGCGGCCTCGTGCAGCGGCGTGAGGCCGTGGTCGCTCCTTTCCTTTACGGAGCGATTGAGGAGTAACGTCCGGAGGAGATCTCTGTCCCCTCGGCGAGCAGCCGTGAACACACACCGACCTCCATCCATCTCCTGACTCAAATATAGCCTTTCCAATATTGCCTTTCCCCCCTCCCCCCCTTTTTCTTTTAAACACACTGTCTTAAAAACACACACGAAGTGTTACAAGTTGCTGAAGTTAACGCTCGAACTCCGTGAGGAGGACGACTATGGTTTTTGTTTTGGCTTGTTTAGATTTAGCTGTTGGGACCGATGACCACAAAAATGAAAGAGAAACTAACATTGTTGCTTCCGCGTGACTGATTGGAAAGGTAGCACACGTTCTGTTTCTCTGAAACACAAATCCTGGGGGACAGTTTCACCTAGTGGGGATTTACAGCATTACAGCGGGCGACAGAACGCAACTAGTTAACATGATGAAAAGTATGTCTTACCAGTATAATCCACGCATGAAATAACGCCTTATGACATGAAAACAAAATCTAAACTTGCAGAGTCGTTTTGAATTTGAATATCTAATAAGTATCATCAATGTCCATTAATAAGCACAGAATGCATATTAATCATAACATGAAGGTTTTAACTTAGCGTCGACCTGCTGCTGCTGTTGCTCGTCTCTAAATGGCTCTGACTGATTGGATATCAATGATCGTTGTTGTTCTAAACCATATCATGTTATAATGGCTAACTGATCGTTGTTGTTCCAAACCATATGTTATGACGGCTCTTGTTATCATCAAAATCACAACCAACATGGAGAAGTCCTATTTGTCGGTGAATGAGAATTACCTGATTGCTTTAAAAAAAGTCTTATGTCTTAAACATGTCTTTTTAAAAAAAAAACGTTGGCTCCCACTCATAGATGTTTTTAAACCCCCTTTTAATTTTTATTTTTGCTTTTAACCTGTAGCCCTTTGAGATCTTCGGACGAAGTTTAGAAAACTGTGTTTAGCAATCGAATAGAAAATAACTTTGTTCTCCCGGTTATTGACTCGGATAGAAAAAGACTGAAAACAGTATTTTTTTAATAAACTCCCGGTACGCTCACTAAGTTGTTGATGCTTCGTTTTATAAAAATAAAAATATTTTAATAAAATAGGAGGTGCAAACTATTAATTATTAGTGAGGTGTGGGTTGTTAGTACCTCATAGTAGGACAGGTCTACATTGGTCTTGGGCCTGTGGGTCCCATAACTCGGAAGCTATTGAGCAAAAAGCTGTTTTCCATAGAAAAAGAATGGCCGAATATCTGTTGAATATCTGTCTCGGTCTGTTGAAAAGGAGACAATGCAATGTGAATGTGAAAAGGAACCGCACCAAACCAAAAACTAAACGTTGCGTTTTGGTCCGGACCATAAGGATCGAACTAAGGACTTTCCTGGTGTGAATAGGCCCTAAATGAGCCTCCATGAGTCCGGTCTCATGGCAGCGTCTGGCTGCAGCAGAGATGGAGCTGGAGGAGGAGAGGAAAGAGCAGGAAGAGAAAGGAAAGGAAACATTCTTAACAACCTGGAGACCGTTGCTCTGAGAAACCAGGTAGGCCTAAATAATATTTATTCTTCATGTTAAGTGAATTAAAATATAGGCAAATATATTCTGAATGGTAACAAATTACAAAATAATGCTGCGTACCCTGGCTTATCAGACAAAGTCCAGTTTCTGTTTCATGTGCCAAAGGATGAGGATGAGAAGCACGCTGTGCAGACTGAAATGGATTCATTCATTACTTTCGAACACACACATGCTCATACTTTAGAGTGGTCAGTAGCTTATTGAGTTCCATTCCAGTTATGGCTTAATTTTATCATTTTGGTCGCATAATTATATTCATGTGTCAACTGTCCACAGACTCCTCTCCTACTTTGTTTTGACCACAGGTGTCAGCCCTAAAGTTCGACATTGCTAGTAGGAGGGACATTGCTAGTAGTCATGTGTCTACTCTAAAGTATAATTCATAACTTGTAGGCTACTTGTGCCTACATAGATTGGAAGCTAGAGGTTGATGCACACAGATGCATGACTCACGATAGTGTTAGTTTCAAGAACAAGTTGAAAGGATTCTACAGATCTCTATATAATGTCCCTTAAATTCATTATATTCCGATTCATGATCCGGTTATCATTCTCCCTTCCTCAACATAATATTCCATCCATTCTTTCCCGGTTCTGACTCATGGACAGAGCCGTTTTCGCCCGTGTGAAAACGATTTTTTCCCCTCATTGCAAAAACGCACCTATAGAAACGCTACATATTCAAGGCTTATGTGGCGCTGGTTCTCCACCAAAAGAAAGAAGTGATTTTAGCCAGTCAAAGTTAATACAACAACAACTGCGTTGCCCACTGCCTCAGTGTCTGTCCTTTCTGGGTCCTCCTCTTCTAGAGTGAGATGGGGGGACAGCTCCGCCTCCGGGAGGAGACCCTGGCCCTGCCGGGGCAGCTCGTCTCTCCGGGGGGTCTGGGGCCTGGGGCGGGGTATGTCGGCGGGGGCTGACGGCCCCAAGCTGAAGCAGGCGGTGGGTGACATCGCCAGCCTGACCCGGGTCAAGCAGCAGCCCATCGCCATGGGTACGGGCTCCGTGCCAAGCTCCAAACATCCGGACCAGAGGGTACGATACTCAACACACACCTTGCTCCAACATCTGGATTCAACTAGACAGTATTCCAACGTCTGGACTAGACGCTTGGGTCTGCAAAATAATGACAATCTCGATAATCACATTGATAATTGGGATTATACATTGGGATTATTACTATTATTTACTGCTATTCACAGGTTTTCACAGATTATCGATTCAATTCATAACCTGGGGGGCCCACTGTATATAAAACAACTATATTAGTAAAGCAATGGCTGAGTTGTAACTGTTCATATATTTTTGTTCCCTTTCACGATTAACTTATTGCAGGGGCCAGAATCGTATTATTTAACTCCTGATATGGAATAATGATTTCCCTATGATGAGACCTGTAACGTACCGCTTGGTCCTCCAGGGACAGAGGGGCCAGGCTCTGCCAGAGCAAAGGAGTCCCAAACTGGGGAGAGAGAGAGAGGGGGGAGCTGGACCGCCCGCCCTCCCTGGAGGAGCTGGAGAAGAGGAAGTCCTGTCCAGGGCGCAATTTGCTTGTGGGTGCTTGTGTTTTGGGCGGGGGCGGGGGCACAACATTTGCACCGGGGCCAATCACCATGATGTTACGCTGCTGCTAAGAGTGTTTTCATCAGAGTATTGTTTGGTTAAACTCATAAGTGTTTTCATTAAGTTTCATACAATAAATTATTCTGTGTAGCAGCACTTTGCATTTTGCCGACTTCAAGGCCTAACTTTGTACTGCAAAGAAATCTTTTTATTTGAAATAAGATATACATCGCTTCGAGGTTATTTTCTATGAAACAATGTATTTCTATACCTCCACCCTTGCACATATTATTCTCGACTCTCCTGGGTCGTCCTTGTTCTCTATGGCCACCGGGGGGCACTGTGTACTGAAGTGTGGGTGTGCTTGCGTGTGTGCGCCAACCCGGAGAGCAGTACGCTCAGAGGGCGTTTATCATAAGTTATAACGAAAATAAAAAAGCCAACCATCAACCAGAACTACATTTGAGTGTACAATAAAAGGCATACATGTATACAAGTGCATTATTTTGTGAGTTTGTCCCATCTTTGTTGTCTGCTGCTCCTTTTTAGAGGTTGAGTAGCATGGACATCCCTCCGGAACTGTGCGGCGGTGGTGACACCGGATCCCAGCCGCCCTCCAGCTCCTCCTGCCCCCTGCTGTCGTCAGTAGCGACAGAGGGATCTCTGAAGGAGATGTGGCAGATGCTGGACCGGGACCTCAGCCCCTCTCTTCTCACTGAAGGTACCTGGTGATCAGACGCTCACCTGGTGCTCAGACGCTCACCTGTCTGCCCACATCCTTGTTCAATTACTGGTTTTCATTCCAAACATGAATTTCTTATCTTTTTCATATATATAGTGTATATATATATATACAGAGAGAGATAAATCTCTCTCTCTCTCTCTCTCTCTCTCTCTCTCTCTCTCTCTCTCTCTCTCTCTCTCTCTCTCTCTCTCTCTAATCTCTATATCTCTCTATATATATATATATATATATATATATATATATATATATATATATATATATATACTGTAGGCCTATATATATTTATCTGGATAGAGATATATTACCGGAGTATAATTCTAGTATTTGTGTATTTATCTGATTTGTTTCAACATTGCCCCAGCCCGATTTCAAAGGGACATTTTTCATATTATGAAATCAATCGTTTTGTGTGTCTTGTGCCACACACCCTATCAGAACATTATGCAGTAAAGAAGAAGGTCAAGGCTTTTTTTATTCTGAGATGCCAAATACCCGTGATGGTTGCCTAATGTGTGTGTGGTTGCACACACCATGTCAGGGTCTAAAAGATGACCTTCTGGGGAACACTTTCCCAACCAGATCAGAACGGGGATCAGTGACCACCGTTTCACGACTCCTGAAAGGAGGAAGCCCTGCTATTGACCTACTTCTTTAGAGAGGAGCCCGTTGGGCCTTTGTGGCTGAACGTCCTCTGGTCTAGAAGAAGCAGGACTGGATTCGGAGTCTGGCTAAAGTGTGGAACTCAAGCCCAGAATGACTACAGGAAGCCTGGCCCATTCAGCTAGTTAGAAATGACACCCTAACTCCCAACTTTACTATTTATAAGATGCAACAGTATTTCTGTTTTGAGATTCAATCGTAATTACAGATACATCATTTTGATTTATTTATCTCTAAGATCACTTTGGAAAGGTGGAGCAGTTATGTTTTAACCTACAGTTGGAGTGTGTGTTTGAGCGAAGGCCGTCGGTCTCTTTCTGCAAGCTGCCAGGTCAACTAGAAGGTCGGCGGGTTGGAGCATCGCCAGGTGATAGTTGACTGGTCAGGAGGTTAGGTGTCAGGTGATCTTTGACTAATTGGGGCATTGCTAGGTGATGGTTGATTGGTTGGGTTGTGGCCAGGTCATTGTTGGCTAATTGAGACGTGGCCAGGTCATTGTTGGCTGGTCGGGGCGTGACCAGGTCATTGTTGGCTGGTTGAGACATGGCCAGGTCATTGTTGGCTGGTTGGGGCGTGACCAGGTCATTGTTGGCTGGTTGAGACGTGGCCAGGTCATTGTTGGCTGGTTGGGGCGTGACCAGGTCATTGTTGGCTGGTTGGGGCGTGACCAGGTCATTGTTGGCTGGTTGGGGCGTGACCAGGTCATTGTTGGCTGGTTGGGGCGTGACCAGGTCATTGTTGGCTGGTTGAGACATGGCCAGGTCATTGTTGGCTGGTTGAGACGTGACCAGGTCATTGTTGGCTGGTTGGGGCGTGACCAGGTCATTGTTGGCTGGTCGGGGCGTGACCAGGTCATTGTTGGCTGGTTGAGACGTGGCCAGGTCATTGTTGGCTGGTTGGGGCGTGACCAGGTCATTGTTGGCTGGTTGGGGCGTGACCAGGTCATTGTTGGCTGGTTGGGGCGTGACCAGGTCATTGTTGGCTGGTTGGGGCGTGACCAGGTCATTGTTGGCTGGTTGGGGCGTGACCAGGTCATTGTTGGCTGGTTGGGGCGTGACAAGGTGATAGTGGGCTTGTAAGGGTGTTGTCAGGTGATCTTTGAGCTGGTTGGGGCATCACTAGGTGATCCGTGGCTGTTTGGGGCATCACTAGCTGACCTTGGACTGGTTAGGGCGTCACGAGGAGGAGATCTTTGAGCTGCTTCGGGAAGTGCCCAGGATATAGAGGGTTGGTTGGGGCTGTGATATGTACTCGCTTGATTCTTGTAATTTCTTGGTTGTATCTTCATGGTTGCAGGCACTTATTGTAAGTCGCTTTGGATAAACGTCTCAGTTTAATGAATGTTATGTAGCAAGGTAAGTCTCGTCTCTGTGATGAAGGGATACAGCCATACAGGGATGTTGAAGTGCTCTTTGAGAGAGGGGAGGCTTCTCACCCACTCGTGTCCATTTGATCTCCACTGCAGGTGAAGCAGAGCTGGACAGGCCAGCCTTGCAGTTCCTGCTGGGCCTGTTGGCTCAGATTCCCAGTTGAAGCTGAAGGGCATCAAGGTGAGGAGTGTGGGCCCGTTTCCCGACAGGAGCAG
Source organism: Gadus chalcogrammus (assembly GCF_026213295.1). Taxonomy (NCBI): domain Eukaryota; kingdom Metazoa; phylum Chordata; class Actinopteri; order Gadiformes; family Gadidae; genus Gadus; species Gadus chalcogrammus. The sequence goes on from NC_079429.1 coordinate 1,033,314, forward strand.
GCCTGGGAAAACCACCTCACATCAAGCAAAGACCAGCAAGACGTCTGGAGCCACCACCAGCGCAGGGCCAGTGATTAAGGAACTACAACGTCAATGACTGAAAGCTTGGGGTTGGATGTGTGTGTTGGTGTTAATCAGCTGGTTAACCCGGCCTGACCGTGACCAAATGGACATTACATGTTAGGCATCTGACACAGCTTTGGACCAGCGGAAGAGGGGCTCGCTGGTCATCTTCTAGTCCAGGAGAGGAAAAAGAATGCCAGGCAGGCTCGTTCTGCGTTGGGGGGGGGGGGGGGGGGGGGGGAATTCCTGCCTTTTAATATGTTTCAGGACAAAGTAATAAATGCTATTTTTGTAACTCTGTACGCGTACCAATTGTATTTATGTGAAATCATTGTAGAATCAAATGTTTGATTGGCGGAATCAAAATGAATATAAATGTGGAGGTATTTATATGCAAATTGTTACATATATGCTTGATAAATAAACCATGGTTAGTTACTGCTATTGGAGCGTTGGACACTTTCTTCTGGCGCTTCAGGGCAGTCAAGAAGCAGTAGGCTCCTCAGTGCAGTCGGTGGGTACATCACGGTATCTCTCGCGTGAACTACAGTTACCTCGACAGTCAGACGAGCCTCCCCTCTTACGTCACCGGTCTGCTGAAAGCCTCCGCCTTTTAATCATCCCATCTCCTCGTGGCGCACTTCGAGTTATTTGATTGGACAAACATGAACACTCCCGCTCTACGATTGGCCGCTCGTTACATCATTCAACACTATTTAGATGACCCACGTGTTCTGTTCATGCGGAGGCACCACATAGTCTTTGTTCATCTTGTTCAGTTTATGGACTAATATTAAATCCCACTGCTCAACAAAGTTAGACGACGTTATACTCTATAAAAAAAAAGAAAAACAGAATGAAAATATCTAAATTTGAAAGACATGTATCGTTATAGGCCATGTCTGTCCCAAAACATATAACACTTGATCCCCGAAAAATGGAAGGTTGTCTGAAAATTGGAAAGGCTGTGGAATAGGTGGGCTTTGTACATTAACTTTTATTGATCTTATTTACAAATGCAAGTGACTCGGAATGAATCACAACTGATCCTGAAGCCAACGTTACCTTGAAATATTTCCCGTCCGAATGTCAAACAGAAGTACCATAGACTGCTGTATCTTTTCATCTGTCTAATAAATAACACAGCAAATATTGATTCAGATTCCGAAGCGCCTTGGACATTTCGAAATCGTGGCGTAAAATGTAAAGTTTCTCCACGGCGAACGCCCGCTGCACTACGAGCTCATTTGCATAAAGTTAACTGAAGTTCAGTTATTGGTCCCGCAACTCAAACGCAATGCAATCCCCCGCGTTCTCGCGATAACGCGTACAACACAAAGTGAATGGGGAGGCGTCGCCGAACGAGAGACCACGCGTTTGGTGGGGGCCGGCCCGGGAGGCGGGACCACACTTGAGAGGCAACTGAACTCAAGTAACCCTGCTGGTCTTGGAGGTTCGGTTTCCTCTCTGTGACTTGAGGGGCGTGCTGCGAGCTACCCATCACTGGCTGAATCCGACAGCGCTGCCTCTGTTCTCATTGGACTGGGGGTGCAACCAACCTGTCAGCCCATGTGTCGTGGCCAGGACCAGTGTGAGACATTTAAATTCATCAGAGACAGCGACTCAAAGGAGCCAGAGGAATCGGGAGTGCCAGCGAAACAACGGCCGAAGAGGTCCATTCCATCCCAGCTACTGCCGGGAGGACCCTACTCGATCGCCAGAGGACAATAGGGATTATATTGGGGAATAGATGCCAATCGAGTGCTGACTTTCTTTGTACCAAAAAGAAAATCAATTAGGACGATAAAACATCGCCCTGTCTGACAGGTATGTTCAACAGTCACCACTGTTCTTTACACTTAGCAAGATCTAAAGTATAGATAAAACGATGGTGGGGGAAAAAAAACATAACAAATGTCAATTTCAGCATTAATTAAGCCATCTTTTAACTAAGTTTACGCCATAACCGGCCTGGTTAAGTAAGCTGTGGTGGTTTATGTACTGAGAAGAACCATGCTCCCACGCGTGTGCGACACCGCTTTCTCCCTGCTGCTCATGAGCTGAGCCTCATCGCACGTAGGTCCTACACTCCCAGTACATTGACATTATTTCCCATTTGTTGAAGTTGTAGTCTATACCTAAAAGTAATTTCTAATCACTCTTGATGTGATAATTGTGACTGATGGCCGATCGTTGTAGCTAACTAAGTTGAATCGCCTTCTTGTAATTGAGAATCTATTTTTATCATCACACATGTAAACTCGTATCTCTATCTGTGTGTGTGTGTGTTTGTGTGTTATCGAGGTATGATATTGATGATGTGATCCGATTCAGCTGCACTTCTTCCCCGCATCTGGACCCTGGCCAGGCGATGCGATAATAGTTGGGTCAACGAGTTGCAGCCAAACCCGGTTGACAAATGGCCACTTCAACAACTAGTTTATATGTTCAGTATGTTGGAGATGCAGTGATGGTTGTGAGATAGTCGAAACAAGAGTTTGCTGTCACTGAGTGTTGGGCAACCAAACTTTCAGGTATGTCTGTGGTGTGTACGCTACAACCCAATGCAGTCGATGAATGTGTTGCTTATTTTTAAAAAGTTCGCCTTCGTGTGTGAGCGTGGACCAGGGCCCATTCCTCAAGCCAGGTTGAGGAATGTCCAATGAGGGACACAAAAGAAGCCTTCACACACGTGACTTGTTGGCAAATCAGACCGCAGAGCTCCTCGTCGCTTGCCAAGTTGGATGGGGGGCACCGGCTATTTTTCAAACTGTCCTGTCAGATCTTCACAGGTTGAACTCTATGACACAGCATCCTTTGTTTTACTTCCTTTTTCAAATGACTATGATCGCTCACTGTTAGAAAGTCAATGTCTAGCCCTTCTACTTTAAATGTACAACAAATGGGTCATACTACTACGAAAGTACATGGGCTCTATCACAGGATCAATGCTAGATTAATCCATCCTGCAGCACGGACATATTTGGACTGGATCCGTGTCATGAGTGCACACCCAGCTGTGGTTACCTCTGAACAGCAAAGCACAGGTGTTGGCCTGAACAGGTTCCATCCTGTCTGGTTCCTCCTGTCAGTACGGAGACCTGACAGAGACGGCGTTAACGCACGGTGGCTATTGAGATTTGAATCATGGTGATCAGTAGCCTGGATGAACATGGATCAGCAGCTGTGTGAACAGCCGTTGGCTTTTTTTTCATGAGCCTCAATCTGGTTTTATATAGTTTCTCGGTCAGGCTTATTTCAATAGGTCTTTATCACGGGAAGGGCCTTAAAGATACACACAGCACACTGGACATTCAGAGGATAATTGGAGACACTGCTCTTGAGAGCGCAACCGGGCTGCGAATAACTCTGAAAGAATGGGGGATTGTTCGCAGTGAGTGCCGTAGGGTGCCGTGCGTTGACATTACATTCGTGATGGGATGTGCATGACCAGGGAAACCTGTTATTAAAGGGACAGCCTATGCTTATCTGTTTAGACTGTAGCAATGGAATGAAAGCGTCAAACCCGCTGAGGTACCTCCAGCGTTCCCATAGCCAGCTGCTGTTGTTTGAGGTATGAGCTGCTGCCTGGGGCTACTTTGGTCAGGACAGTTTGTATGTAAATGTCGTGGTAGTCACAGCACACCGTTCTTATAGAGACTAGGGTACAGCTAGTTCCAGGATTGTGTTGGCTGTCTTCAGGGGAAGTAAGCACGTGCAGTATGTACACACTGTATCCAGTGCACATACTGCACACTGCGTACACACCGCACACTGTGTACGTTTGTGTCCCACGATGGACGTTAGCTCCTTGGCTCGGCGACAAACGACCAGCATGCGTGTGGATCTGGGTCGAGTAAGCCCAACTCTCTCCATCAAGGTGCCGTGTCCTCAGACCTGGTAATCCTCCAGCGCCCGAGTCCTCAGCAGGTGACCAAATCTCCTCGGGCTCGGAGACACTCCTATCAATACAGTTGGCTCAAGACTTTGCTTTTCATTTCCCAGAGAGGAAAGTGGGGAGCTTGGGACTCGGAGAAAGGCCTTTTGCTAGTGACATCACCGTGCACCATGTTCAGCTAACGACAGTGCTACGGTTGTACTAACCAGTGTACTTAACTCTGCATTCTATGATTTTGTTTTAATGACTCGCTCCTCCTTACTCTTTCAAGGAATACGCTGACCAATCAAATCAGGAACTCGTTTTTGTGAATGGCATACTGTTTAGAAAGGCATAGACTACAAGTGAATGAAAACGGTTTGCCGTTTGTTAAGCTTTAGCGGGCCGGTGTGTGCGCGTGTGTGTTGGGAGTTAGCAGCGCCGCGGCAGTGATGTTGAGTCACACTGCTCCCATTCCCCTCCGGCCATGCTGCCGGTGGCGTGATGTGGTGTGACGCCGGATCGGGTTTCCTGCCTTCCCCTTGCACGTCTTGGCAGAAGGCCAGCCACACACACATGCATGCAGCCCCAAACCAAAACACCTCCTAGAGAAAGCTCACGAGGAAGCAATACAAAAGGACAAACGGCCTCCAATAAACCCCATGTGTAATTCTGCTGTGTTTTGTTAATGTTTATCTCGGTTTTTGTTCGGCCCTTTAAGCAGCCATGTGTGATGGGATTCGAACTGCAGTTTACAACTCTGATGTGTGGAGTGAAGCTGATTGTTGTGGAGGCCTTGGGTCCGCCGTCATCATAGTAAGAGGCAGTAGAGCCTGTCGCCCAGCTGCCCCAGGACAAACCTTCCCCCACCCCCGGTTAACCTCCCGTCCAGTCAGCCGGCCTCGATTCAACGTAACGCAAGGTCATTGGTGGACAGGTCAGAGGGGCTCGGGGGGTTTGTCCCAGAAACCAGGGACAAAAAGATCCAGACTGAGCATGTGCACTTTGCTTTACCACGCAAGCGCACCGTCGCCGTACACATCTCGCAGACAATGAGGTGCGGATGTGCTCTCATGTGTGTACACAGAGACGGAGGGCCGCGTTGGCCCACATTGTGCACTGTAAGTGCTCTTTCATGCATGCACTGAAGGAGCTCAGCTTGCTAAACCCAGCATACACGACACATTTGGTTTGGTGTACATAAGATACACATCGGACAGATGGGCCGTGTAAAGGTTTATGTCGCTGCCGTTGTGTGACTGAGAAGTAACAAGCAGAGGAGATCGTTAGATATAAAGGATATAACATAAAAGCATTCATAACAAGGTTTATTATACCTGTTAAAGTCTATGTTTAGTGATATGAGGGCGGGATCTGCCTCAAAGGTTTCCCTGTTGTAATCCTGCTAACATAGTTTTGTATTACCCTGCTGGCAGTCAGCATCTCATTCATTGCTTTACAAAGTCATATCTTCCCATTCGACCAATGAGGGGGTAGCAGACTTCCCCCTAAGGGTGTGTCCGTCTAGACAGCCCTGCCCTAATTTTTTTCTCTTCTTCAAATTGTATTCGTTATTCATCTTGGGTGTACATCATCAAATGTGTCTTTAACGACAATATCTTTGAAAATACCGTGCCTTTTTTCTGGTGTGCACCATTGACCGTAAGCCTTCTTGGACAGCTGTGTTCCTCCATCCGACTCCTCACCGGACCTTGTCTTGCTCCCCCCTCGCCGTGCCCTCTGCCTGCCCAGCGTTCCACCATGGAGGAGGTGGTCATAGCGGGGATGTCCGGGCGTCTGCCCGAGTCGGAGAACCTGGAGGAGTTCTGGCACAACCTCTTCAACGGCGTTGACATGGTAACGGAGGACGACAGACGCTGGAAGCCTGGTAAGAGAAGCACTCTACAATAACACCCAATATTAGGAAGGAGATAACGATTACAAAACAAAGAAAATGATGTGCGTGTCTGATGCGAGGTCTTGTATGTGTGTATATTTTTTCTTGTTTACTTTGTTGTGTCTGTCGTGAAGCGTAGTTTCCTGAAAGGTATATAGATGACCTGCAGATGACCTGACCACAAGCTATCATATGGGGAAGTCACCAGGACCCTATATCAGCGTTCCTTATCTCTTATTGTTGGCAGATGTTGAAACCGAGCAGATAGGAAGCCTGTCTCTATTTATCTTTTGAAAGAGTGGCAGTCTGTCTGGAGCGTATTGGTCCTGTATTTGAGTCAAATGAAACGGTTTGCCTCAGGAACATAGTTAGTGATGTAATCCGTGTCTGGCTGTAGTATGAAAGGTATACTACCCATTCATCATGAGCACGTCCATATGTGGATGCCAAGATGCATTTCAATACTTGACTCATAAACCTGTCGGTCAAGTGATGTGTTTCGGTTGATCCAGTTTTACATAAAATTATCATAAGAAGGAACTTCCCGCTACTGAAACAGTAGTTGCAATAGTAATTGTGGAGGTGGGAATTTGCTTTGGGATGTAGTATACAAGTTTGGCAATGTAGAATTATGCAGGGTTACAACAAGTAGCCCATATATAGTATTAAAAAAAGTTGCCACTAAAGTACCACTTTCTTTACATATTTAAACTTTTTTTACATATTTTTTCGACTTTTATGACCTATAAACGTTGTTATAATGATTGATAGTCATGTTTAACCATACCAAAGTGTCAAATTATGACGTACATGCATTTCGACGTATTCCCTGCTGACAGTCTGGGGTGGCTGTGCAGAGCGCTAATCACTCGGGACAACGTTTGCGATTCACTTGTTCACATTTCCGGGAAATCATCTACGTAGGGGCACCCCAGCCGCGCCCCCATATGCCTGGTCAAATCTGCCCGCGCACGTGCTTTAAGGAAGGTAACCAATCACAACGGAGTTGGGTTGGCAGGAGGGGGGCGAGGGGGCGGAGAAGGACGAAACCGAGCGTTGACAGAGAATGCTGAAAGCGCCCAGATGAGAGGAAGAGTTTCCTGAAAATCTACATCGTTTTTTGTGTATGGTTAAACATGACTGTCAATCATTATAACAACGTTTATAGGTCATAAAAGTCGAAAAGCATAATAGGTCCCCTTTAAGATAACCTATGGTTTGATGTCGGAATGAGCCCTATGAAAATACGAAAGACTGAGTGACTCAGTCTTGCGTAAGAGTAACTCTACACACTACGATATTTATTTCAAAACCCCTATTATGTTCTGTCGCCTGGCTACCTGACTAGAAATCTATTTTGCTTCTTCTTTTCTGCCCACATAATCAGACTTGTCCTTAGCTTGTCCCCATCTCGCTCCTTCCTAAGCCCACTTCCTCACTCCTTTTTTTACCTTCTTGTGAATTCAGACTCTTCTCTGCATCGCTTGGCAGCCATCCCAGGTCCTCTTTCATTCGTAGAAAGAGCTCTGGCCTGGAACACACACATGCACACGCGCACGCACGCACACACACATAAGCACACGCACGCGCATGCGCACACATGCATGCGCGTACACACATGAACACGCACGCACTTCTAGACCAGGGGAGCGTGACAAAGAGAGAGCCAAATGCAGTAAGCCGGAGCAGGGTGTCTGAGTGGACATAGTGGAGGTCAGTGTGGGCCGGGTGACACCGCATAGCGATGGAGGGTCCGGGACGTGATGGTGGCCAGCTCATTGTTTTCCCCACCGTGTGACTGGCTCAGCACCGTGTGACTCAACCGGGGGTCGGGCACCGAAACACCCCGGCAGGACAACTTGCTCGCTTGTCCGGAAGAGTAGGCTGGCATCGCCAGGGGAACTGCAAACTCTAATTAGTCTAGAAGCTCTCTGTTCCCCAAATGCCTCCAGACGCAATTGGACAGGCCCTCAACCAATCATAGCGATGGATGACGCAGCACTGGGCGACAAAATAACATCTTTCTTCTCGACAAGAGCTTTCAGTGCAGTCAGTTCTTCTTCTTCTTTGTATAAATATAGCGTCCAGTTCGTTTAATACCGTCTCGATGGCATAATCAACAGATTGTTCTACATCAGCGGCATCCATCTTTGTTGTCTCTACGGCGATCCTCTGCAACGTCGTCGTATTTATCCCGCCTCCTATTAGATAGACGGCTGTGATTGGTCGGTCTATCTCGTACCGGTCAAATCTTATCGTATGGGGGTGTAGCCGGACCTCATCTGCAGAGCAAATTAAACATGAGCTGGCGAGACTGGACTGGTTCCCAGGCTGCATTATGGATGCCCTCCCACGATGAGCTCGCAGCCTCCGTGTGGCCAAAGCTTCCCTACGGGGCTGAGCCTGGAAGCCCTACCGAGCATTTTGGCCAACCGGGGCGTAGAGGATTGCTCCGATTCTCAGTCTAACGTTGCGCTCAAAATTAAAACAAAACCAACAGAATCCAAACGCAAACAGCGTTCTTCATTTCTAAACCTTGATAGATGTTTTATGAGTTGGAAGCGCTGAACTATCTATGTATGTTAGCTGGATGTGTTCCAAATAAAACGGGTTGCATGGAATTTGCTATTTTAATGACATTGCACAAAGGGGGAAAGTTGCTTTAGGAATCTCTTTTTCAGATTCATTGTTTTGTTTGGTAGGCCACAATTAATTTCATAAAAAATGTTGACCAATATTCTGGATAACTTTTAGGGTGCGGCAATTTCAACACAACAAGCTAGATGAGTCCATCCCAAATGCATGCATTATTAATCAGGGGATCTTTTTCATTTTGACCCAGAAGACAGTTTCAATGCGTTTGCGTGAACCAGCTGCACTCGGAAAACTCTGAGAAACCAGATCATCCTTTCACCCCAACAATTCAACCATTCCAGTGGGTTCCCTTTGGCGTTTTCTGTTCCTTTTCAGGCTGTGACCCCCCCCTGACAGGATCGTGACCCCTGACTAGTTAAAGAAATACAGCGTTAAAGACGATCCCCGTCGCCATGTGAACGCTGTAGCTTTCAGAGAAAGGGGGAGCACGTGGGGCTGACCCTGTTCTGATTGGCTGTCGGCAGGTCTTTACGGCCTTCCCAAGAGGAACGGCAAGCTGAAGGACATCAGCCGCTTCGACGCGGCCTTCTTCGGGGTCCACCCCAAGCAGGCCCACACCATGGACCCCCAGCTCAGGCTCATGCTGGAGGTCTCCTACGAAGCCATCGTGGACGGAGGTAAGAGGAGGAGGGGGGGGGGGGGGGGGGGGGAGGAGGAGGGGGGGGGGGAGGAGGCAGGGCTCAATCCTGAGGCTAAAACAGGATGATACACCACTCTTTTGTCAGAAGAAAGAGAAACAATTTATCGCTGTAGGTACAGTTAAGATGTTCATAGAAACAAGGCCCAAGCACTAACAATCGCTAGGTTAACCCATTCCCTGTGAACAACAAAGACATCTAGGAATAGAAGCTACACAATGCTTTGATATGGATAGCGTTATTAGAATATAGAGCGTTATCGGAATAGAGTTGTGTTATAAACGTGAACTGGTTTTGCAAAGAAATCTTGAAAGACATTTCCCTCTAAAAGTACGTTGAAGGTTTCGGTTTGGAAGGATTGTAGATTTGTAGATTAATCACCGGGTGTGGTCTTGTCGGGTGCGGTCGGACAGGTCTGAACCCCACGGACCTGCGGGGCAGCCGGACGGGGGTCTACATCGGCGTGAGCGGCTCGGAGGCGGGCGAGGCGTTCAGCCGGGACCCCGAGGAGCTGCTGGGCTACAGCATGACGGGCTGCCAGCGGGCCATGTTCGCCAACCGACTCTCCTACTTCTTCGACTTCAACGGTGAGACGGGCGTAAGGGATAGAACCCAGGAAATAGGATAGGAAAAATATGAATATGACTCGAGGAATCGCAATCTTGAATCCTGTCTCGTGGAAAATAAAATGTAATTAAAATAAAAAAAGAAAGAAATGCGTAAGGCGGGCGACGGCACCAGGCGGGGGTTAAACTGTTAGCTGAAAGGTCTTTGAGATGTAATGCCGCCTTCTGTGCGGCCGATGACGTACTGTATACCGGTGCTCAAAGTGTTATGATGCTGACCGGACCACATGGGTTAACAGAGTGGCCACTGAGGGGTAATTACATGCTTGTACCTTCTCAGTTGTTTGAATGTAGGGGTAATTGTACGCAACAATCGCTTTTTTTGAGTTGCCAAGTGGGGAAATTTCACAGCTTTCTCGCAACATTTCACCACGGCATGAAGCCCTTTTGGTCGAGCTATTTATAACAAATGCTTAAAACATTAAACATCTAAAAAAGCGCTTTTCCAGGGCAGTCGTTTGCTATTGGCTGCACGCCCTAGCGCTAGCGACCGCGGCATGCGTTCTGCCGACGTTTGCGTCGAGGACCTCCATCTGTGTTTATTCATAAGCAGTCGGTCCCTGACCCCCCCCCTCTCCCTCCTCCCTCCTCCCCAGGCCCGAGCACGGCCATCGACACGGCCTGCTCCTCCAGCCTGCTGGCCCTGGAGAACGCCTTCCAGGCGATCCGCCACGGGCACTGCGACCACGCGCTGGTGGGCGGAGTCAACCTGCTGCTGAAGCCCAACACCTCGGTGCAGTTCATGAAGCTGGGCATGCTCAGTCCGGGCGGCTCCTGCAAGTCCTTCGACGCCTCGGGTGAGTCGCCCGCTCCCGCCACAGGGGGGTCCCGAACCCCCCCCCGGGGTAACACTACCGGGCGTAGGTTCAGAGTGCTGTCTGCATAGGGCGGTAGAGTACTGTGTACCTGAGTACTGAATACTAAGCGTGTTATGCGTACTGTACTCGTCTGAAGGGTGAGTGCTCTAACCAAGATGGAAATAGTGTATTTAATAATATCATTTAAATAGGAGGATTTCCGAATATAAACTCCAAAAGTAAGTTGTATCCATAATTGAAATGCTAAATATGTGTAGCAGACTAGCAGCAGCTCCTCCAGCAGTCGATGTTGGCGTTGCTGTCTGGAAGTTGCACAATGAGCACTGTGAGGAAGTGCCTCATCAAGGCGTGAGATGGTTTAAACCCCGCCCCCCCCCCCCCCCCCCCCCCAGGTGACGGGTACTGCCGGTCAGAGGCGGCGGTGGCCGTGTTCCTGACCCGGAGGCCGTCGGCGCGCAGGATCTACGCCACGGTGGTGAACGCCGGGAACAACACGGACGGATACAAGGAGCAGGGTGAGCGCCCCTAACCCCACCCGGGGCGTCGGATCAGGGAGGGGGCCCGACCGCACGGAGACAGGGGGGGGGGGGGGGGGTCGACGCGGTTCACTGAGGCGTGTGGGGGCTGTGTGTTTACTGACGGGAGTCGTGGTCCGATGAGTCGGGCCGAGCCATGACGCGAATTCAGACAGACGTCGCAATGTCCTACAAAACCCCGCTCAAAGTGCAGCGGCTGCGAGAAACAAATAGAAAGACATTGTATTCTGGGGGAGGGGGATGTGTTACTGACTGGCCATCACTACGATTTGTGTTTATTTTTATTTACAATTCAATAGTTAAATAAATGTTATAATATCCATTCGGCATCAATCCATCTCAACACATTGGCCTCGCCTAAAGGAAAGAACTGTTTATATTGCGACTGCTTCCAATGTTCTGTTGGTCATACTAGAGACTTATTGCTTGTTTAGTGAATAATACCGAACATAAGAAACTTTAAAAATAAAAATCGCATGCAAAATCGCAATCGCAGTATTGGTAGAGATAATCGCAATTATATTATTTCCCCAAATCGTTCAGCCCTAGACTCAGTCCTCCACGGGATAGCGTGACCAATAGCCGGCCGCCCAGCTAGACAGAGTCTGTAGCTGAGGAACCTTCTTGTTCCGCTGTTTAAAACAGCCTGACTCTGGCAGCATCATAAAAGGGTCGTGTGTTCATCAAAGGACATGCATCCAAGACAGGATCATGCAGTCTTCTACGCACACGCGCGCCCACACACTCACACAGGTGACCCTGTGGGAGTGCCCCCACTCTGACCTTTTCTCCAGTCATCCCTCACACACTTGGCCGCTTGTTGCGTCTGCTTATAAATCATCCTTGCGGAAGGATCAGTGACTGGCATGTGGCTCGAAATAGTTTGCACGTGCGCACACGCCTACCGCATACACACGCAGATGCTGGAGACGAGCCTGACCAATGAGGAGCCTGGGGAAGGGGTTTCAATAACCTGTTTAGGGGGTTTGTGTTCTTTCTAGCGACAACATATCGTTAGTCGTTCTGAGCCTCACGTGGTCGTAGCTGTGAGGAACAACTGGTTCAGCAGCTGTAGGAGCCAAGGCGGGTTTAGGCCGTGAGCTGTCATTGAAAGACACCGACTTCTCCGTTCTCCACACCCCTTTTTATTTTAATTTTAAAAGCCATAAAGGCTTTTAATGCCTTTATGGACAGGAGAGTGGAGAGACACGGGGAAGTAGGTTGACCATAGAGGGAGCGACATGAAGCATCGGACCTCAGGTCTGAATGGAACCCGAGTCACGGTCTGGCAGATGGTTTGCGTATTCATGGGTCAACCCACCACGCTCCGCGCTTGTAAATGTCCGTTTACACCGGCAATTTATTTCCTGATATTTTCCGGCCCCGAACGTAGCGCAGACCGGTAACCCTACTCTCTGCTGACCTGACACCAGACCAGCTCCTGTTTCATTTGCTCTGCAGAAAATATCTGGCTCCCCTCCCATACAAAAAGCTTTCAGCTTTCAGACCGACCGACCAATCACAACCGTTTATTCATTGGAGGCTGGACAAATTAGATGACTGTGCAGAGGAGTGACGTATAGGCATTTTCAACAATAACAACAAAGATGGCTGCCGCTAATTTACTTTGCCATTCGTCCGGTGACGCCAGTCTCATTGCCAGGCTAGTTCTACACACAGTGGCAGCCATCTTTGTAGTTCCCAGGCCAGCTCTCTTTACGCCCGTGCTGAGCGTGTTCCCTCTCCCTTCGCCCGGCAGGCGTGACGTTCCCCTCGGGGGAGATGCAGCGCAGGCTGGTCAGCCGGCTCTACGAGGAGGCCCACATCCGCCCCGAGGAGGTGGAGTACATCGAGGCCCACGGCACCGGGACCAAGGTGGAGACGGCCCGCACGCACGCACACACAAGCACGCACACACAAGCACGCACACACAAGCACGGACACACAAACACTAACTACAGCATTAAAATCAAAAAATCAAAAAAAATATCTATATATAATGAAATAAAATAAAAATACTAAGTAGTTATAAAGTAATACACAGGAAAATGAAATGTAAAGCTCAAGTATATTCAAACACTAAGGACAAACACGGCAAACAGGACAAACAGTATAATTTATAACGTGTCCCAGAGTGCATGTTAATAACCCGCGCGGTGGTGGTGGTGTGTTGTGTGCAGGTGGGCGACCCCCAGGAGGTGAACGGCATCGTCAGCGTGTTCTGCCAGTCGGAGCGCGAGCCCCTCCTCATCGGCTCCACCAAGTCCAACATGGGCCACCCGGAGCCCGCGTCCGGCCTGGCCGCCCTGGCCAAGGTGACGAGCAAACCCTGAAACGCCCTGTCGTAGATGAAGAGTGGTGTAGTGGGTCACTTAGTGGTACCACGGTCCTGAACCTGGTCCAAGTGTTGACCTAGCTGCACTAAACGTGGGATAGGATGTAAATATGGACTCACACAGTGTTTCATTAACACTTTAGTTAGTCTTTTTATGCAGTATTACACCAAGCTTCTAGTTGTTAACGTTTAAGCTTGCTATGTTCAATTGATCGTATGAATATCACGAGTCCGTCAAAGTAACGCCTAACGCCTCATGCCCACTGCACCGTCAGTCAAAGGACGTCGGAAGGCTTGGCTGACGGATGGGGGAGCTTTCCGGGGTCGTCAGAGCCCGAGACATTGCACACATTTGCATACGCGATCTGATTGGATGACGGATCCGTCGCTGCCGAAAAAGTTGACAATTTTTTAACTTTTTGACGGAGCGAACGGATCCACAATGCATTGCACGTCCGTCCCCATTCAAAGTCAATGGGGGTCAGTCGACGGACGGAGGCAGTGGGCACGAGGCGTTGGCCACCTCGTCCACAACCACCGCCGTGTTTTCAGAGCTCACCTCTCCCCTCCCCTCCACCAGGTGGTGCTGTCCCTGGAGCGCGGCGTGTGGGCCCCCAACCTGCACTTCAGCAGCCCCAACACGGACATCCCGGCCCTGAGCGACGGCCGGCTGCGCGTGGTCGACCGGCCCATCCCCGTGCGCCGCGGCATCGTGGGCGTCAACTCCTTCGGCTTCGGCGGCTCCAACGTGCACGTGATCCTCCGGCCCCCCACGGACCCCCCCCAGCCCGCGGCGGCGGCGGCGGAGGTCGCGTCGGGCCCCCGGCTGCTCCAGGCCTGCGGGCGCACGGAGGAGGCGGTCGCCTCCCTGCTCGCCGCGGGGAGGCAGGGGGAACGGGATGACAGCTTCCTGTCGCTGCTGAACGAGGTGTCGGGGCTCCCCGTGGCCGCCATGCCCTTCCGGGGGTACACCCTGGTGGGCTCCGCGGGCGAGGTGACGGAGGTGCAGCAGGCCTCGGCCACGCCCAGGCCCCTGTGGTACATCTGCTCAGGTTAGTGTGTGTGTGTGTGTGTGTGTGTGTGTGTGTGTGTGTGTGTGTGTGTGTGTGTGTGTGTGTGTGTGTGTGTGTGTGTGTGTGTATTATGAGTACACACTGGAAGAGTGTTGTTCAACAACTGCTGACTCAGTTAAAATCCGACAGCTAGGAAGTTGCTTGAACGCATCGACCAGCTAAAATATTTTAACATGGGCTTTTAATCGCATAGTATGGGTGAGTTAACTCACGATTAAGCTTTTTTTATTCTATTTTAAATCCATTCCAATTGAAGTTTAATGAGATTATCAAATGGAATGACACATTATCATTCATACCAAACGTACTTTATATGCAAGAACTAGACCAAGAGATCTCGTGGGAGTTTTATTGACTCACTCAGTGTGGGATGATTATGAAACTTACTGTAAAGTAAGTGGAACTAAGAACTAAAATGAATTCTGATATGAATGTTGACATTCTTTGGGCTAAACCTTACAAAATCTCAGTAAAAAAAAAAAAGAGGATTTGCGTTATTTTTATTAACTGAATTAAAATAAGATGTTATCGGGTTTATTTTGTCAGCCCTAATTTCAACGTGAATATATGAACATAACCTTCTGTTTGTTTTCGTTTTGCCGCCCAGTTCTCCCAGCGGTGGGTTAAATGCAGAGATCACATTTCGTTAAGCTAAATCCCGACTCGTCGTGTAAACTGATCAGCAGCAACACTGGGGGGGGGACTGTCATTGAGTGAACATAGTGTCTCTAAATAAAACATGAACTAATTAGCCTAATCGCTCTGTTCTGTCCCCCAGGCATGGGGACCCAGTGGGCCGGCATGGGCCAGCACATGATGCAGCTGCCGCAGTTCAGGGAGTCCATCCTGCGCTCGGACGTGGCCCTGAAGGACACGGGCCTGTGTGTGTCCAGCCTGCTCATGCAGGCCGACGAGAGCACCTTCGAGGACACGGTGCACGCCTTCGTGGCTCTGGCGGCCATTCAGGTACCGACCGCCGGACTGTGACCACGTCACCTCATGGAACCGTTGGGAACACATTCTTATCCACACGTGATTGGACCACAGCCCATGGAGAATATGTTCCTGAAGTTTCCATGACATGACTTTCCCTACACGGTGTTATCCTTGACAGTGCTATGTTAAAGGGGTGGTATAATGCAGCCAGGTATGAGTGTGACATTACAAGCCGTTTCATAATCTGCCTTTTCCTGTGTTTTGGTGACATCGTAAGTGATGGATAGATAAGCAACATTTGCTACAGTCCACTAGGTAGGGTGGTAGACTGATCTACCCAGCACACATCTAGGTGGACCACACCAACACCTGGTGGCATAGTATACCCCCGCTTTAACTTACTCTGCACACATACTACATGCTGCCTTCTGAATCCCTTTCAAGAGTCCATCAGCAGCTCTGTTTCTCTCTGGTCCAATCAGGTGGCTCAGATCGACCTGCTGACCCAGCTGGGGCTGAAGCCAGAGGGCATCGTGGGCCACTCGGTGGGCGAGCTAGCCTGCGGCTACGCAGACGGCTCCCTCAGCCACAGCGAGGCCATACTGGCCGCCTACTGGAGGGGGCGCTGCATCAAGGAGGCCAACCTGCCCCCGGGGGGCATGGCCGCTGTCGGTGAGGACCGGGGGCTAGCTGCTGCTTCTGGCTCCGTTTCTTCTTCTCTCTGCTTCTTCTTCTTCTTCTTCTTCTTCTGTCCCTGTCTATGTTTCTTCTTCTGTCTCTGTCTATGCTGCTGCTTCTTCTTCTTCTGTCTCTGTCTCTGTCTCTGTCTATGTTTCTTCTTCTTCTTCTTCTTCTTCTTCTTCTTCTTCTTCTTCTTCTTCTTCTTCTTCTTCTTCTTCTGTCTCCTTCTGTCTCCTTCTGTCTCCTCTCTTTCTTTCTCTTGAGTGCGCTTCCAGCTGTTTAATTCTAGGCTCACACAACGCTGTGGATCTGAATGAGTGCACTAATTAAGGCGTCACCATTTCATTGTGCTCTCCTGGGTTTAGACTATACACATGCACTGAGTATATAGTGCACCGAATACCAGCAATGAGCAGTAAAATAACTGATCCAGTACACCCAGTGACATTCCACAGGTTTCTGCTTATTCATGCGACCAGCAGACGTAATTTTTTTCCTGTTCTGTGCCTTACTTGTTTCCTAAATTGTGATTTAAATTGTGTTCACTATTTAGGGAATGAGGTAACGAGTGTCTTGTCTTGTATTATGGATCTGATGGAGAGTAACTTATTGTGTTTTGTCCGCAGGGCTGACGTGGGCCGAGTGCAAGGCCCAGTGCCCAGAGGGCGTGGTCCCCGCCTGCCACAACTCAGAGGACACCGTCACCATCTCTGGACCTCAGGTACACCACCCTGCTGCACCTCACTGCTGCACCTAATGGTCTACCTCACTGCTCCACCTCACTGCTCCACCTCACTGCTCCACCTCACTGCTGCACCTCACTGCTCCACCTCACTGTCCACCTCACTGTCCACCTCACTGTCCACCTCACTGCTCCACCTCACTGCTCCACCTCACTGCTCCACCACCTCACTGCTCCACCACCTCACTGCTCCACCTCACTGCTGCACCTCACTGCTCCACCTCACTGCTCCACCTCACTGCTCCACCTCACTGCTCCACTGCTCCACCTCACTGCTCCACCACCTCACTGCTCCACCTCACTGCTCCACCTCACTGCTCCACCACCTCACTGCTCCACCTCACTGCTCCACCACCTCACTGCTCCACCTCACTGCTGCACCTCACTGCTCCACCTCACTGCTCCACCTCACTGCTCCACCTCACTGCTCCACCTCACTGCTCCACCTCACTGCTGCACCTCACTGCTCCACCTCACTGCTCCACCTCACTGCTCCACCACCTCACTGCTCCACCTCACTGCTGCACCTCACTGCTCCACCTCACTGCTCCACCACCTCACTGCTCCACCTCACTGCTCCACCTCACTGCTCCACCTCACTGCTCCACCTCACTGCTCCACCACCTCACTGCTGCACCTCACTGCTCCACCTCACTGCTCCACCTCACTGCTCCACCTCACTGCTCCACCACCTCACTGCTCCACCACCTCACTGCTCCACCTCACTGCTCCACCTCACTGCTGCACCTCACTGCTCCACCTCACTGCTCCACCACCTCACTGCTCCACCTCACTGCTCCACCTCACTGCTGCACCACCTCACTGCTCCACCACCTCACTGCTCCACCACCTCACTGCTCCAACACCTCACTGCTCCACCACCTCACTGCTCCAACACCTCACTGCTCCACCTCACTGCTCCACCTCACTGCTGCACCTCACTGCTCCACCTCACTGCTCCACCTCACTGCTCCACCTCACTGCTGCACCTCACTGCTGCACCTCACTGCTGCACCTCACTGCTCCACCTCACTGCTCCACCTCACTGCTCCACCTCACTGCTCCACCTCTCTGCTCCACCTCACTGCTCCACCTCACTGCTCCACCTCTCTGCTCCACCACCCAGACATTGTCCTTCTCAAAGACAATCCACTGAAGAGAATGCACACATTATATGGTGTGGTTTTAATCTCTCTTGAAAGGGTCATTGTACGATGACATCCTTCTGCCTTCTGGCATCATTCCTGTGGTCAAACAGTGTGTTACTGTCGTGGTTCCATCACTACTACACGGGTTAAATCACAGGAGTTGAACTCATACCCTCGCCTCGAGGCAAATCACCGCGTTCCACTTCCACATATTTACAGACTTGTAAAGCTTGAGTTCTGGTTACGCAACACTCACACGCCCTGTGCTTTGTGTGTGTGTGTGTGTGTGTGTGTGTGTGTGTGTGTGTGTGTGTGTGTGTGTGTGTGTGTGTGTGTGTGTGTGTGTGTGTGTGTGTGTGTGTGTGTGTGTGTGTGTGTGTGTTGCAGGAGGCCGTGAGCACGTTTGTGGCTCAGCTGAAGGAGAGCGGCGTGTTCGCCAAGGAGGTGCGCAGTGCAGGCGTGGCGTTCCACTCCTACTACATGGCCTCCATCGCGCCCGCCCTCCTCGCCGCGCTCCGAAAGGTACGCAGCCCAAGAGGGCCGCCCTCCAGCCCGGGGGGGGGGGCACTAAGATATTTAGGGCCAGTCTAAGATGTTAAGGGGCCCAAAAAGATATGTAGGGACCATTTAAGGCCACACACCGAAATTGAGGGGCCTACGAAGACATTGAGGGGCCTACGAAGACATTGAGGGGCCCACAAAGACATTGAGGGGCCCACAAAGACATTGAGGGGCCCACAAAGACATTGAGGGGCCTACGAAGACATTGAGGGGCCCACAAAGACATTGAGGGGCCCACAAAGACATTTAGGGCTACAAAAAAACATTTAGGGGCACACAAATGTTTCACAAAATGTGTTAGAAAAACATTAAATGAAAGAAAGAAAATCTAAAAATATCCATTATTAAAGAAATATAAACATATACACATATTGTATGCATAGATGCATACATATTAATGAACCAACAATAATTAAAGGTTTAAATGATATTAACTTAAATCAAAATGTACACAAATTACAAAAAAGTAGGTTTCATTACAATAGAAACCTTTACCATACCTTTTAATATTCAGCACGTGTATAACTAATTTAAGTGCTGAAGAATAATGTAGTGCAATCAATGTAAGTGTCCATCCCCAGACAAATCCAACCGTGAGATAAATCACAATTGTACAAGTTGTTCCCGAATATGCAAGCAAAGTGGGCTTAGCGAAGCGCCCAGAAGCTATGTGAATGTCTGTGTGACTCATATCCGAGTCAAACTGGATATGCTCCCCGGCCCGTGAAGGGAAGTGTTGCATTGTTCCCCCACAACTTGATCAACGATGAGCCAGTTGGTGTCGGTCATATAAACCCAATGCCAACAGAGAAAAATGTTCACGTTGGGGTTCTGTTTACCTTTTTATCATCTTGGTAAACTCTGACCCCTTGTGGCAGGAAGGGGGACAACGGTTCCCTTTCTTTTTCGGGGGTTTGCACAAAAAACAACAAATCTAAAGTTTCAGCGGGTTCACCAATACATTGATCATATCATAATATAACCATTGAAGAAAGCATTGTATAACATCATCAATGTATTGCCATAGAAAGCATTTCTACATGTAAAGCACAGCATTCTCGGTATAGAAGGAAAAATATTTTACGCACGCATAAAATAAAAAAAATAAAAAATCGAAACGTTTGAAGGTAAAGGGGTCGCCTCCTTAGAGGACCATACATGGCCCTGACGGCCCTGCGTGCTCTCCTCCCATTGGCCAGGTGATCGTGGAGCCCCGGAGGCGGTCTCCCCGCTGGGTGAGCACCAGTATCCCCCAGGAGGACTGGGGGACCCCCCTGGCGCTGTACAGCTCGGCCGACTACCACGTCAACAACCTGGTGAGCCCCGTGCTGTTCCAGGAGGGCCTGAGGCTGGTGCCCGACAACGCCGTGGTGCTGGAGATAGCGCCCCACGCCCTGCTGCAGGTGGGCGAACACACGCACGCACGCACGCACGTGCACACTCGCACGCACGCACGCACGCACGTGCACACTCGCGTCCGCACGCACTCACACACTTACTCACTCACTGGTGCTGGAGATAGACTCACTCTCTAACTTTAACGCGCACGCGCGCGCACACACACACACACACACACACACACACACACACACACACACACACACACACACACCTTATATCATTGGTGGTATTGGGAAGTACCGTGGAAGAACTGACGGAACATTGCAAAACATACGTCCATACGTGGAGTAAATCACGGATAATTGTCAAAAGAAGCAAGCACATTCTTTAAACGGTTGCCTGAGGAAATGGCTTTACGAGCGCTGGTATCTGATTACGTCGGCACACACTCAACTTCGGCTCAATAGTTGTCTTATCAGCCTGCCGTGGCGTCATAGTCAGCCACTCGGTTATCAGACCTCCTATCGATCAGTCATCGGACGCTGAAGAGGCTACTGTGGGGAAGAGCGAGCTGTTTACACAGCCGTGGTCACGCCTGGTCGTGACGCTGCTGGTCTGAGATAAGGAGGAAGAGGAGATTAAGAGCTATGAATAGTCTAGTTGTGGACCTGCCGTATACACTAGTCACATGACCTAAATACGTATGCATGACCTATATTATAAGGTCATGCGTGCGTATTTAACACACACACTTTATCTTTGACTTTAAAATTGGATGGGGAATTTACAAATGATAACGTAACTCTCATATCTGCATAAATATGTTAATATTATGCAAGGTAAAAGTAGAGCACAAATGAAACACAATCCAGTTCACGGCCTCCGTTGGTCATGAACAGGCCTTTCAGTCTGTGAACACACCCGTGTGGCTCTGGGAGCTCCTCTGGTGTTAACTCTTCCCTCCTGTCTCCTGGGGCTCAGGCCATCCTGAAGCGCAGCCTGAAGCCAACCACGTCCATCCTCCCGCTGATGAAGAGGGGCCACGCCAACAACCTGGAGTTCTTCCTCACGCACGTCGGCAAGATCTACATGAACGGGTCAGTGGGCTCCCCTACAGTGTGATCTCCCTCTCAAATGGCATGGGAAAAACATTTATTATGAGAATCTAATCGTACTACAGCTATAGAGGAAATTGTCTCGGAGTACCTACAGAGTTACTACTCATGTGTATTGAATCTTTAAAGCTGGAGGAGGCCTCCTTGGAGTGACCAGCCAGAGTGAGATTGATTTTGAGAGTGTCCAACTGAAACCCCCCCCCCCCCCCTCCCTTCAGGCCTCCCTTCAAAGCCACTCCCCCAAAACGCATTACTCGCTCGCTAGGTTAAGCAATAGGTCTGCCTATTGGGTTTGGCTTAGTTTAGGAGGTAGAGCGGATTGCCTTGTAGCCGGAAGGCTGTTACTTCGATCCCAGGCTCCTCTATAGCCGAGTGTCGATGTGTCCGTGAGATAGACACCTCACCCTGACTGATCCCGGCGAGCTGGCTGTCGCCTTGCATGGTTGACTCCGCCGTCGGTGTGTGAATGTGTGTATGAACCGTTGCTTTGGATAAAAGCGTCTGCTAAATGCCCTACATGGGCCTTGTGGAAGAGTCTTAGGTGCACAATGTGTTCCCAGGAAGAGTGCTTGCAGGTAGCCGGGTCGGGAGGTGGACTGAATCCTGTCCGACCGATTCCTTCTGCATGATGAAGCGACCCGACTGGCCTACCGCAGGCCTGCAACAGCAGCAGACGCCTGACTTGATCTTGTTTTTTCTTAGACCGACTTCTGTGTTTTTGGATGACTCATTCTCCTCCCTTCTCATTCTGCAGCGTCAACGTGGACAGTAACTTCCTGTGTCCGTCGGTCACGTACCCGGTACCCCATGGCACCCCTCTGATCTCCCCCCTGGTGAAGTGGGACCACGCCCAGACCTGGGACGTCCCGAAGGCAGAGGACTTCCCCGCCGGGTCGGGAGGCTCCACGTCCGCCACCGTCTATAACATCGGTGAGAGACAAACACCGGAGAGAGAAACACGCTGTCCTCCACGCAGCGTAGGAAAGGAGAGCGGACAGGGAGGCACAGACTCACCTGTGATAATTCATAATCCGTTTTAATAATAAAGGGTTTCCAGATCACTGCTGCCGAGTGATTCATTATGAAGTAATGACTTGCAGAGGATTGAGGATGAAACTAACTGCACTGAAAAACTGCAGGTTTAAAAACAGGATGAGTGTCTTCGTTCGGTAATTGAGTGTCATAATCTAAATGCATTTTTAAATTGGTACTGTCTTGCCCTGCCTGTCAACCCGGTCCTCAGGAACCTGACAGAACCGGCTTCTGTCCTCGCAAGTGACCCTTTTCCTTCTGTCGCGTCTCTCCACGCAGACATAAACCCGGAGTCCCCAGACTACTATCTGATTGGCCACTGCATCGATGGGCGTGTCCTGTACCCGGCCACCGGTTACCTGGTCCTGGCCTGGAGGACCCTGATGAGGAGCCTGGGCGTCGTCATGGATACCACCCCCGTGACCTTCGACGACGTGACCATCCACAGGGCCACCATCTTGCCCAAGACGGGTGAGTGGGGACGTGTGTGTGTGTGTGTGTGTGTGTGTGTGTGTGTGTGTGTGTGTGTGTGTGTGTGTGTGTGTGTGTGTGTGTGTGTGTGTGTGTGTGTGTGTGTGTGTGTGTGTGTGTGTGTGTGTGTGTGTGTGTGTGTGTGTGTGTGTGTGTGTCTCGATGTGCATATCCTCCTGATGCTAAGAGTCTTTATTAACACTTCAACGTGTTCTCCTCTCCAGGCTCAGTTCAGCTGGAGGTGCGCCTCATGCCAGCCTCCAACAAGTTTGAGGTTTCGGAAAATGGCAACTTGGCCGTCAGTGGTGAGTGCTCAGCATATGCAATACTCGTCACTTATTACTTACCTCATAAATGTATGAGCTGCTTCTTCTTCTTCTTCTTCTTCTTCTTCTCCTTCTCCTTCTCCTTCTCCTTCTTCTCCTCCTCCTCCGGTGGTTAATCTTCCCCTCGGTGTCCCTTGCGGCTGCAGGTCGGGTCAGCCTTCTGGAGGACTCTGCCCTGGACGCCTTCCACGCTCAGGTCAGCCAGGTGGTTGCCAAGGACGACGAGGATCCCATGCTGAAGCTGAAGACCCACGACATCTACAAAGAGCTGCGTCTCCGTGGTTACGACTACGGGAAGACTTTCCAAGGCATCCTGGAGACCAACAACGCAGGTGTGTGTGTGTGTGTTTGCAAACTGTTAGATCTTAACATCTATCTAACATGGGGGTTGTTGAATGCTTTGATCCGGGGACGCCAAAGAATAGTTTACTGCGTGTCCGTGGCAACCAACCAACCATGCAACGGGATTGGTGATCCTTCAGACTGGATCACGACCCGTTTCTGGGTCCTGCCCAAAACACAGATCCCAAGCATGCCAGCTTCCACTCCCCTGCACATGATCCTGTGACTCCACCCCATGTTCTGATGCCACGCCGTCTTCCACTCTGTTATGTTTGAACCTTATGTAATGATCTTAAGCCGATACAAGCTGATCCATTCTGGTACAAGTCAGTAAAATAATAAAACAACGATTCAACTTCGATTAATCGAATCAAAGTCATAGTTTATTGTCAATCAGACCATCAACTAGTAATTACAGAGGTTCGAAATTGTGTTTCCCTATTCTGCAAAGGGGCAAGTTATATTCTTACCACACAACATCCAACGTAATAGTACACAAAGACAACAAATAGACACAACATATACAGACAGACAGTGGACGGACACATTACACAGAACCTTCCCAGTGAGCCAGGGTGTGGTTAATGTGGCGGTATGTTCCTGGGGTGTGTGTTAACGTGACCCATGACCCCGCCACGTCCCCAGGCGACAGCGGGAGGCTCCAGTGGACGGGCAGCTGGGTGGTCCTCCTGGACACCATGCTGCAGATGGTGGTGGCCGGGCTGCCCGGACGCAGCCTGCGCCTGCCCACCCGCATCCGCTCGGTGTGCGTGGACCCCGGCCTGCACCTGCAGAGGGTCTCCCCCTACGGCCAGGACCAGCAAGGTGGGTTCGACCCCCGAGACCCCCCCGAGACCCCCCGAGGTCCTGTTGCTAGGGCTGAACAATAATCCAATCAAACGAACGCGAGATGTAATGGAACGCGATTTGCAAATCGAAAAGGCTGCGATAAAAAAATAAAGACAGATAGATAGATCAATATTTTTTTATTACTCTTTTTGCTGTAATTTGTTACTGAAGAGATCAGTAAGATTCTTAGATATTTACTTTTTCGACAATTTGAGGGTTCAATAAAGATGTTATATCAATTCATCTCAACACATAGGCCTGGCCTAAAGGGAAAGAGCAGTTTATATGTTGACGGCTTCCAATGTTGTGTTGGTCAGACTATAGAACGACTTATTGCTTGTGTCTAGTGAATAGTACAGAACGTAAGGAACTTTAAAAAAAGATAATCGCATACTAAGGCCCAATCCCATTTCTACCCCTTACCCCTTACCCTTACCCCTCCCTTGTTTTGAAGGGGTGAGGGTAAGGGGTACAAATGGGATTGAGCCTAAAGCGCAATCGCAATATTGGTAGAAACAATCGCAATCCGCCTCCTTCCCCAAGTGGTTCAGCCCTGCCTGCTCCCAGTGGTCCGTGTGACGGTTCCTCTCTTTGTTTCATATTTCTTGGCGCCGCCGTCGCTAAATGCTTTGTGTTTCCGACCGTTAGCCGTTGACGTGAAGGTGGACCGTTGCCTGGACAACATCGTGGCGGGCGGCGTGCAGATCTGCGGGCTCCACGCCACGGTGGCGCCGCGCCGCCAGCTCCAGCAGAGCCCGCCCACCCTGGAGGAGTTTGTGTTCGTCCCGTACGCCGAGACCGCCTGCCTGGCCTCCGACGAGAGGCTGGTCCAGGAGCTCCGCGTCTGCAAGGGTAGGCGACTAGCAAGCTAGCAGGCTAATGGGCTAGCAGGCTAATGGGCTAGCAAGCTAATGACCTTGTGGGCTAATGGGCTAGCAGGCTAATGGGCTAGCAGGCTAATTGGCTAGCAGGCTAATTGGCTAGTCTGCTAACGGACTTGCGGGCAAATGGCTAGCGGGCCAGTGGGCTAGCGGGCTAATGGGCTAGCGGGCTAATGGGCTAGCGGGCTAATGGGCTAGCGGGCTAATGGGCTAGCGGGCTAATGGGCTAGCGGGCTAATGGGCTAGCGGGCTAATGGGCTAGCGGGCTAATGGGCTAGCGGGCTAATGGGCTAGCGGGTTGGCCGTTGTCTCCATCTGCTGAGGGTCAAGGTGCGAGAGATTGACTTTAAAGAAGGCAGAGGGCTTCAAACAATGCTTTCGTCTATTCTAGAAATGGGATTGGGTCTAATTTCTACCCCTTACCCCTTCAAAACAAGGGGGAGGGGTAAGGGGGAGGGGTAAGGGGTAGAAATGGGATTGGGCCGTAACGAGTCATTGGAGAGCGCAGTCTGTAGCTCCCCGTCTGAGTGTCCCCCCCCCACCCCCCTCCAGGGCTGATCCACCAGCTGCAGGGTAAGCTGGCCCCCCACGGCATCAAGCTGGCCGTCCCGGGCCTGGAGGGGGGCGAGGCGGCCGGCGGCCCCGGGGCCGACCCGGAGGGGCCCCCGGCGGAGCCCGGCCTGGCCCGTCTGCTGGCGCTGCTCTGCGGCCTGGAGCTCAACGGCAACCTGCGCTCGGAGCTGGAGCAGATGGTGGAGCGGGAGCGGGCGTGCCTGGTGCAGGACCCCCTCCTGCAGGGCCTGCTGGAGGCCCCGGCCCTCCGCCACTGCCTGGACACGGCCCTGGAGAACTGCACCCCCGGCCGCATCAGAGTCCTGGAGGTGAGGGGGGCGCACGTCTAGACCAGGGGGCCTCAGAGGTGGGACCGCTGAGGGCCGCCACAGGAAAAAATAACTGGCGGGAAACGCCGTCAGCATCCCAGTGGTGTACTGAAACATTACCCCGTGGACCTCTCAGGTCTAATTCACCAAACTGAGGTTCATCCTTTCAAAGTGATGTACAGTCGGATTAAAACTAACAAATGGAACAGGATTTAATAGAAAGCTAGAGAGTCGACTTTTCTCTTTATATTTATTTATTTTTGTTAAAATTAATATTGATTAATGTTTTTTTTTTTTTTACTTCCATTTGTATGTCATTGCGGGCCGCCATTGGCCCGCGGGCCGCACTTTGAGAACCAATGATCTAGGTGGACACGTGGCACTTGTGATGTCAGAAGGGGCAGGATTTCAACACGGCTTGTAACGGCTAAACACTCACACCCGGGGGTGTAACGTGTCCCCCCGTTAAAGGGGGATTCGGACTAGACGCTAACACATTGGGGACATCTGCTGGTTTTGGGGGGTGACCTTGTCACCTAGCCCCTCTTCGGTCCTCGTTGCTGTGCCTGTGGTCTGACCCCTGACCCCTGACCCCTGACCTCTGACCCCGGCCCTCCCTCCAGGCCTTCTCCAGCGACGGGCAGCTCTTCTCCCGCGCCGTGCCCGTCCTCAACATCCAGCCCATGCTGCGTCTGGACTACACGGCCACGGCCCCGTCCGCCCCCCTCCTGGAGCCCCACCGGGCCCAGCTGGACCAGCTGGGGGTCGCGGCGGGGGCCCCGTGGGACCCGGCCGCCGGCCCCGTGCCCGGGGGCCTGGGGGGGGCCGACCTGGTGCTGTGTAACCGCGCCTGGGGCCCTGTGGGGGCGCTGGAGGCCCCGGCGCTGCTGGCCCACCTGGCCTCGGGCGCCAAGGAGGGGGGCTTCGTGCTGCTGCACACCCTGCTGAAGGGGGAGACCCTGGGGGAGATGCTGGCCTTCCTCTCCGGGACGTCCCAGAACAGCCAGCCGGAGCAGCTGCTCACACAGGTGAGGGGCCCTGCAGCAGTGCAGGCGGGGGGGGGCAGTATTACACCAAAGCTGCTGTAGAGTACGGCCCACCAATGTTGTATTCTACGTATTCTTAAGGTCTGAATTGTGTTTTTTTAAGAAATGGCTTAGTAGCAGACATTTACACGCTGTCCGCTAAACCGGCCCTCTGTTTATAAGCTATCGCTAACGCGGCTAAAATATATGCCCTCGGAGACGGTGAGTCAGCAGTGGCTCAGCCAACCGGTTTAAGCCTGCTGTAACCCGCCCCCCCTCCCTCTCTCCCCCCCTCCCTCTCTCTTGCCCCAGGCCGAGTGGGAGACGCTGTTCTCCCAGGCCTCCCTCACCCTGGTCGTCTACAGGAAGTCCTTCTACGGCTCGGCGCTCTTCCTGTGTCGCCGGCGGCAACCGGCCAAGACGCCCGTCTTCATTCCCGTCGACGCCGGCGACTACCAGTGGGTGGAGCCCCTCAAGGTGAGGCGTGGTCTCCCCTCATGTGGTCATGAAGAAGAGCTTTTGTATCAGCCAATAAGAAAGGTGTAGTTAGGCGGAAGAAAAGACTGAGGCTAGCCAATCATAATTCAGCAGCTGTAACCCAGAAGAGAAACCAAAAGTAAACGAGGAAGAGCATTGGGTAAAAGTTGTAGAAATTTCAGAGGAAAAACTAAAACAGGGGAACTCCGGCCAGGCTGTCGCTTCATGGGGAAGTGAAACCAACTTCAACCATACATTAAAACAGCTATGATAAATTAACTTTACTGTTTTACTGTCCATTTAAATCTATGGGTTGCATTTGGAGATATTCTAAAATAAAATCCCATAATGTAAATTAGGGATGCACCGAAATGAAAATTCTTGGCCGAAACCGAATACCGAATGTGGCTTTTGCCGTTTTTCATTCATTTTGCTTTAATTTTTCACCATTGCATAAATCAAACAATTAAATGTCCTTTATAAACTTTTATGTCTTGCTTTTTGAGTAAAACAAATTTGATACAAAATATTTATTTAATACTGAACGTTTTCTAACATTCCAGCAGACATTATAGCTAGAATTTAAGAACAATGTACCTTTTAAATAAATGAGTAAAAAAAATATTATATATATTTTTTTTTTTAATCCAAAATAAAAATGTTCGGTGTATTTTTTTTACTCTATCGGCCGAAACCAATTTTCGGTGGCCGAATATTCGGTGCATCCCTAATGTAAATTCTGTAGGCTGAAGCGAGGTCACTAACTGTTGGGTGCCGTCCCCCCAGGCGAGGCTGGCGGAGGCCGACTCTGAGGGCCCCGTCTGGCTGACGGCCTCCCAGAGCCACTGCGGGGTGGTGGGGATGGTCAACTGTCTGCGGCAGGAGCCAGGGGGACACCGCATACGGTAGGACCCTCACTCACCCACCCACTCACTCACTCGCTCACTCACTCGCTCACTCACTCACTCACTCACTCACTCACTCACTCACTCACTCACTCACTCACTCACTCACTCACTCACTCACTCACTCACTCACTCACTCACTCACTCACTCACTCACTCACTCACTCCTTCACTCCTTCACTCACTCCTTCACTCACTCACTCACTCCTTCACTCACTCCTTCACTCACTCTGTCACTCACTCACTCACATTACAAAGATGTCATCATGTAACAAAATAAGATATTAGAAATAACATTTGCATGTTCCAAATGAAATGCATTCAATTGTGAGTAAAAAGATAAATCTTTGACCCACATTGTATTTTGAAAGCACTTCTTTGATTCACGCCTTGAGGGCGTTGCAGAGTGGTACCGTGACCAGTGTTCTCCCCCCCCCCTGCCTCACCCCAGAGTGGTACCGTGACCAGTGTTCTCCCCCCCCGCTGCCTCACCCCAGAGTGGTACCGTGACCAGTGTTCTCCCCCCCCTGCCCCCCCCCAGAGTGGTACCGTGACCAGTGTTCTCCCCCCCCTGCTTCACCCCAGAGTGGTACCGTGACCAGTGTTCTCACCCCCCCGCCTCACCCCAGAGTGGTACCGTGACCAGTGTTCTCCCCCCCCCGCCTCACCCCAGAGTGGTACCGTGACCAGTGTTCTCCCCCCCCTGCTTCACCCCAGAGTGGTACCGTGACCAGTGTTCTCCCCCCCCCTGCCTCACCCCAGAGTGGTACCGTGACCAGTGTTCTCCCCCCCCCTGCTTCACCCCAGAGTGGTACCGTGACCAGTGTTCTCCCCCCCCCTGCTTCACCCCAGCTGTGCGTTCGTGTCCAACCTGGACGACGCCTCGGCCACGCCCACCCTCGCCCAGGACCAGGACGCCATGAGGCTGGCGCTGCAGGCCGACCTGGCCATGAACGTGTTCCGGGACGGGCGCTGGGGCGTGTTCAGACACCAGCTCATCAACCAGGGTACGCTGCCCGCCGGCCTTCAGCCCCCCGCCGGCCTTCAGCCCTCCGCCTTCTAGTCTGTCGTACACCACCAAGTCAAGGATGCAAACTCCCATCCAATCCCTGTTTGACTATCGATGAATAAAAACACATTTTTAGGACCCGTCGGCCAGCTAAATATTAGATTTAATATCAGAGCATGATCATGGGAAAGTACAGGCAGTAGAGTTACCAAAGATACATTCAGTGAGAGAATGGGTGAACAAGATTCTTATAGGGAAACTTTTGCATTGTGGGTATTTGATACAAAGGTGAGTGGGAGTGACCATCCGGGAGAGTTTTGATCTTGTCAAGGTTCATCACAGGGTTGTTATTAACCTGTGATGTTCTGCTGGATTTTGTGTTTATTAAATCCTGTCTCACTGACTCTGACCTCCTCCTCCTCCTCCTCCTCCTCCACCCTTCAGATCTGAACGAGGAGCTGACGGAGCAGGCCTACGTCAACGTGCTGACCCGTGGAGACCTTTCCTCGCTGCGCTGGATCGCCTCGCCGCTCCGCTACTTCGTGGCGACCAGCCCCGCCGTGCAGCTGTGCAGCGTGTACTACAGCTCGCTCAACTTCAGGGACATCATGCTGGCCACCGGCAAGCTGCCGCCCGACGCCATCCCAGGTGAGTGGGGGGAGGAGGGCTGTTCTCTGACCCCCTGGTCTGATCACTAGCTCCGCTTTACTCTACCGTTGCTCTTAATGCATAGGTAGCCACAAAAGAGATGTTTTTCGGACCAGAGTGACCTGTGTGTGCGATCAACAGCGAACATAAAGCCGGAAAAGTGACAGAGTTATTGGAGGACCGACAAGTTCATAAAATAGGCAAAGAGACTGCTTTCAGTGCTACGTTATAGACTCAAGAGATTGGGTTGTAACACTGGGTATTTTACTGATATAAGGGAGTACATATGGTGTTGACGAGGATATGCAAAATCATCAACTCCATTTCCGCAAAAAGGTTATTCCATTAGATCCATTTAGAGGAACAAATCCCAGATCCAGGACTCCAATTAGTTGGTGTTTCAGAACTGTGTATAAATCAGCCTTTTACGATTAATTCAGATTATAAATATAGGATTCAGTGTCCCCAAGAGGTGAGCTCAAGCTCTTCTCCTCCCAGGTGATGTGGCCCTGCAGCAGTGCATGCTGGGAATGGAGTTCTCCGGGCGCGACCCCAGCGGCCGGCGGGTGATGGGTCTGCTGCCGGCCAAGGGCCTGGCGACCTGCGTGGACGCCGACCGCCGCTTCCTCTGGGACGTCCCGTCCAGCTGGTGAGGAACCGGCGCACACGGCCTGGAGGGTCTGAGGGCGGGGGGCGCACACGGCCTGGAGGGCGGGGGCGGGGGGGCGCACACGGCCTGGAGGGTCTGAAGGCAGGGGGGGGGGACGCTTCACCGGCTCCGTCTGAGCGGGAACGTTTGACGTAACGTTTCCAGACATGGTAGCTCTGTCATCCCACCGCTGAGTTTACAATGTCATGTGACATTGTAATACATTTACATTGAGGGCATTTAGGAGACGCTTTTATCCAAAGGGACAAAAAAGAGAAGCAATATATGGCTTTAGGTAGAGTAAGGATGGTCATAGTGCCAAGCAGTGCCAAGCACTAACGAGTGTTAAGTGAACCACTAACAAAGCTAATGACCATAATAACATTATAGTTCAATGTTGTAGGTTTATTCTATTTTATACATCGTGCTGATAATCCCATTTCGGTGCATTTTCAAAAGTAAAACTCCTTTTCTATAACGATGTCAGAGGCCGAAGGTGTCTGAGTGGCAGCCTGTCACCTGTCGTCAGGCGCCCCCGTTGACCCCCTGCCCCCCTCCCCCCCAGGACCCTGGAGCAGGCCGCGTCGGTGCCCGTGGTGTACGCCACGGCCTACTACTCCCTGGTGGTGCGCGGGCGTCTGCGCCCCGGGGAGAGCGTCCTCGTCCACTCGGGCTCCGGGGGCGTCGGCCAGGCGGCCATCGCCATCGCCCTGAGCAGGAAGTGCAAGGTGTTCACGACCGTCGGTGAGGACCCCCGCTGCCGCAGCACGCCACGGACGGTATTATGGGGGCTTTTATTGTGGAGTTTTTAACTGTGTGTGTGTGTGTGTGTGTGTGTGTGTGTGTGTGTGTGTGTGTGTGTGTGTGTGTGTGTGTGTGTGTGTGTGTGTGTGTGTGTGTGTGTGTGTGTGTGTGTGTGTGTGTGTGTGTGTCTCTCTCTCTCTCAGGTTCGGCGGAGAAGCGGGCCTACCTCCAGAAGAGGTTCCCTCAGCTCACCAGCGAGTCGTTCGCTAACTCCCGCGACGCCACCTTCGAGCAGCACGTCCTGCGCCACACGCGGGGGAAAGGTGAGACCCCCGCTCTGCTGGACTATCTGAGGCCTGGTAGTCACGAGGGGCATGTAGCAGCTAGTCTACCGGCTTCTGCAGCAAGGACACAGGATCTGAGGAGACTGCTTCTACGTCACTTCCTCCACCTCGTTTTTGGTTTAGTGTTGGTTAAGAGTTACCTCGTGCTTGTCCCGTGCAGAATAACCGTGCAGTATTATTTTGGGATGCCGTCAATTGCCCTCTATCAAAAAAAAACTTCCAACCATATTAATGGTGTGTGTGTGTGTGTGTGTGTGTGTGTGTGTGTGCGTGCACCAGGTGTGGACATGGTGCTGAACTCCCTGGCCGAGGAGAAGCTCCAGGCCAGCCTGCGGTGTCTGGCGCGGCACGGACGCTTCCTGGAGATCGGGAAGTACGACCTGTCCAACAACTCCCCTCTCGGTCAGTAGTCCGTGCAGCCGCTGGCCTTCTTCACCCAGCGGCCATCTTGGCTAGCTGGGAAGAGGAAGGCTACAGTTAAAGGAGCGGTCTGAAGCTCCAAAAGCACATTCCAAGACGCCACCTTGGTACTTCTTTACCAAGCAGTCAATACTAATGATGAAATCACCTATTAGTATTATTATAGTAATTAATTCTAGACGTTGGGTGAACAATAATAGGAGGGCTTTGATAATGATAAAAAAACTCCAAGATGGCGTCTCAGAGTGTTCCCGCTATAGCTCTATTTGTCGTCGTTCTCTGACGGCGACGTCATATCCTGTCACGTGACACGCCGGCTCCCCCCCGTCCCCCGTCCCCCGTCCAGGCATGGCGCTGTTCCTGAAGAACGTGGCGTTCCACGGCATCCTGCTGGACGCGCTGTTCGAGGAGGGGAACCGGGAGTGGGAGGAGGTGTCGGACCTGCTGAAGGAGGGCATCGCCTCGGCCGTGGTGCAGCCCCTGAAGACCACCGTGTTCCCGCGGGACCGCGTGGAGGACGCCTTCCGCTACATGGCGCAGGGGAAGCACATCGGCAAAGTGCTGCTGCAGGTGGGTCCCCCTCCTGGATCCACGCGTTCCTCCGCTCTCGGGGGGTCTGGGTTGATGGCTCCTCGGAGGCATTCTAACTCTTTATTTATTATTTTTGCTCGGATTTGTTTGATGTAAAACACGTGCGTACAAAACCACATACTGACAAGATCACACCGTGACGAAACTGATTGCAGAACAATATTAAAGTAAGGTAAAAGAAAACCAAAATAATATACATGTCTTCCTCTTTATGCCAAGAGGGACAGACAAGCCGCTTCCAGGCACTAGAAGCTTTAGATGATCTGAATCCATTCAAACCTGAACAAAGTTCATGGTTTTAAATTAGTAGTCACTGAAACTTTTCTCATATTCACCAAGACTTTAAACATGTGTTGCTTATTTTGTCGTGTAACTGTACGATAAACCAGCACCTAGACTCCACCTATTTCAAACATCATACAACCCCCTAGACATCCTCGAACGTCATATTATCGTGTCCGTCCTTCAGCTGTCTGTCGGTCCGTCCCCAGGTGCGCTCGGAGGAGACGGGGCCCGCGGTGGCCACGCCCCCTCTGTCCCTGAGGGCCATCTGTCGTACCTTCTGCCCCGCCTCCCACTCCTACATCATCACGGGGGGGCTGGGGGGCTTCGGCCTGGAGCTCGCCCACTGGCTGACGGAGAGAGGAGCCCGCAAGTTGGTGCTGACCTCCCGGTCGGGCATCAGGAACGGTGAGGGCTCACACCTCCACCTCCACCTCCACCTCCACCCACTCGGCCTGCTGCTCGCTTTACTGCAGATTAGGGAGGCGATAATCTGGGGGCCCAAGGCCCTCTGTCAAGCCTCGAGGGGCACGGCACGGGGTGGTCCCAAACCAGGATGAGTTCCCCTACTCTCAAATGGGGCATACATTTTCCTTTAGGGAATTTAGCAGACGCTTTTATCCAAAGGGACTTACAATAAGTACATATGCCAGAAGGAACACACATTAGGACTGCAAGACTGCAGGGGAAACTCAGGGAAGGTCTGTGAACAAGGATAATCGACAGAAAGGATGCATCTAAACCGGTTCTATCTAGTTAGCGGTCTACGCTCTGACTTCAGAGCATCCAGAGTCATGGGAAAAGCTTTTTTATTTGATTCCCTCTCCAGAGTGTATGCTGGTGAAAGGGGTGTATGTAGACCTCAATCTATTTGAGGTTTACGTTAGTGACAATAGTTTGAGGACCACTGCTCGACGGTGATGATGACGATGATGATGATGAGAGTCAAAGGTTTTTATTTGTCTCATACTCGTGCAGGATGTGCAGTTTAATGTCTGCGTGACACACTCTGTATTCTCTGTGCTTAAAAAATAAATAAAATACAACAGAATAAAAATGGAATAAAATAAAAAAGTTAACAGAAATTAAGAATATCATAAATGTCTATAGAATGTAAACCGGGTAAAGGGGTCCAGGTTGTGCTGAGCTCTGCGTGCGTCGTAACGCTGTGCGCCCCCCCCCCCCCCCCCCAGGGTACCAGGCCAGGCGGGTGCGGGAGTGGCGGAGCCAGGGCGTGGAGGTCCTGGTGTCCACCAGCGACGTGTCCACTGAGGAGGGGGCCGAGGCCCTGGTCACCGAGGCCCGCCGGCTGGGCCCTCTGGGGGGGGTCTTCCACCTCGCCATGGTAACGTACACTGCCCCCCCCCCCACACACACCTGCTGACCGATCAGGGTTGATCCATTCTGAATGCCTTCTGTAAAAGCAGTCTAATGCCGCACCACTTATCTAACGTTCAGCTTCACGGTAGAGCTTCATAAAGACGAACATTGAGCACTGAACCACCGGCGTCATGATGTTCTGATATTGCTTTGTGGGCCAAAATAGGGAGTTCCCACGGTGGTTAGTGGCTTTGACTTTGCAGTTTCCTTTCAAGTGATACTGAGTGTGTGTGTTTGTGTGTGTGTGTGTGCGTGTGCGTGTGCATGCCTCAGGTATTGAAGGATGGTATGCTGGAGAACCTGACTCCCCAGCTTTTCCTCGATGTCAACAAACCAAAATACGACGGCACCGTTCACCTTGACAGGTACATTGTGGGGACTGTCAAAGTGATTGATTGCCACCACGGCGGTTGTTAGCGGTGGTGTAATGTTTACCTTTGCTGCTATGACCTCACCTGTTCAGCACTTTGCAAAAAGCACTTTGCAAATAACTTTAGCAATTTGGTGCTATCCTTTACATTTAAACCTGCACTCTCTCAATAAATTATTTCTCAATCAATTATTTTCTTTTATCTATGCAATTTTTCCCGATGTGGGACAAGCTCAACATTGTGTTATCAGTTACTGTCATCTGAAAATGATAAACTATAACTAGTTTTATCTCAAACCACTAGAGGCCGCTAATGCGAGAACTTTTAACAGTGCAGGTTTGAGAATACTTCACTAGCGTTTGATGTCATATGCAATGCTCAAGTGTAGACTTATGATTGAATATGACGTGTGGTTAATAATAAATGCCAGACGGACGTTGGATAACTAGTAGAATCGAAATGTGATGTCAGAAGAGGCAGATTTTTTAAATGGCTCGTTACGGCCAATCACGCTTACACTGGTAGTATAATACGTCAGCTTTAAGAGTACTTCATCCTAGAAGCAATTTCCTGCAAAATATTTTCACTCTTTTAACCCACATCCCTCATCCGCCCCCCCCCCCCAAACAGGGCGACCCGGAAGTCGTGCGGTGACCTCCGCTACTTCGTGGCCTTCTCCTCGGTCAGCTGCGGCCGCGGCAACGCCGGCCAGAGCAACTACGGCTACGCCAACTCGGCCATGGAGCGCGTGTGCGAGCGGCGCCGGGGCGACGGGCTCCCCGGCCTGGCCGTGCAGTGGGGCGCCATCGGTGACGTGGGCGTGGTCCTGGAGACCATGGGGGGCAACGAGGCGGTGATCGGGGGCACGCTGCCGCAGCGCATCGCCTCCTGCCTGGAGGTGCTGGACGGCTTCCTGTGCCAGCGGCGCCCGGTGGTGTCCAGCTTCGTGCTGGCGGAGCGGGCCGTGGCGACGGGCGACGGGGGGGCGGACCAGAAGGACCTGGTGGAGGCCGTGGCGCACATCCTGGGTAAGGGGTCCCCGGGGGGACGGGGGGGGGGACCAGAAGGACCTGGTGGAGGCCGTGGCACACATCCTGGGTAAGGGGTCCCCGGGGGGACGGGGGGGGGGGACCAGAAGGACCTGGTGGAGGCCGTGGCGCACATCCTGGGTAAGGGGTCCCCGGGGGGACGGGGGGGGGGACCAGAAGGACCTGGTGGAGGCCGTGGCGCACATCCTGGGTAAGGGGTCCCCGGGGGGGGGGGGGGGGGGGACAGACAGACAGACAGACAGACAGACAGCCCGGACGCCAGTACTGGTGTGGCTGGTCAGACAGACAGGCGGGACGGTCAGCTGTTGTTGGCTGTCTGTCCGTCTGGTCAGACAGACAGTCTGGTCAGACGGACAGACGGGACGGTCAGCTGTTGTTGGCTGTCTGTCCGTCTGGTCAGACAGACAGTCTGGTCAGACAGACAGGCAGAGCGGTCAGCTGTTGTTGGGTGGCTGTCTGTCTGGTCAGACAGACAGCCCTGTTTGTAACCAGTACTGGCGTCTGGTCGGACGGACAGACGGTAACCCAGGGTTACTACGACTTTGATTCTGATTCAATCTTCATTATTCAGAGTATGTTATTTTGAAATGCTGTTCTTCGCACGCTGCAAGAACTATGAATACTGAATGGAGGCTAGGATCACGTTAGGATAGTGCTTGCAAATACTGACGTGTGGGTTGTCCTGGAGACTGTCTTTTCTTCAGACAGGCTGTAATGAAGAGTACCATTACGTGATCAATCGAGTAATTCATTTATAATGAAAATCATAAAAATGTTGCAATAGAACAGCTCCTAACTACACTTAAACCCTCCCTGTAGACTGGGTTAGATACCGTGGACCATCTCCAGAGTCAAAAGATTCAAGTTTATTGTCATAAGCCCAACACGTACAGCAGCAGTCACTCTTGAGTCTCAGGCTCTTTGAACAATGACACAAACCAGACATGAAATAAATAATAAATAAAATCATGATATAAATATAGCTGTAAACAAAATAGAATACCGGGCATGAAATAATTCTAATAAACAAAAATACAAATGTAACTGACATACTGCACATGGAATGCAGAAATGTGAAATATAATATTTATGTGTGTGTGTGCATGTGTACCGCTGTAGGAGAGTTAAGTGTGCTAAGCTGTGTGTGTTTCCCTCCCCAGGGGTGAGGGACGTGGGCACCCTGAACGCTGACTCCTCGCTGGCCGACCTCGGCCTGGACTCGCTGATGGGCGTGGAGGTGCGCCAGACGCTGGAGCGCGACTACGACATCGTCATGGCGATGCGGGAGATCCGCCAGCTCACCATCAACAAGCTCCGAGAGCTGTCCAATAGCAAACCCACCGAAGGTACGGATTACCCCCCACCCCCCCACCACCCTCCCAACAGGTCGGGAGAGTGGGTGCCCAGATGATCCAGTTGTTGTTGTTTTGTTCGCAGTTTAAAAGTCATATTTTTGTTAGCAAAGCTAACCTAGCTTTAATTTAGATTCCGATAAACATCATTTTTTGGTCGGTTGATAAATCTCCCACTAGTGGACATGTGGTGTAACGACACTCTGGTCGCGTCGGTTGCACAGACTTACAAATCGTAGACGTTGACTTCGTTATTAGAGCACTTTGTTGGTACGTTATTAGTCTATTTTCAGTACTTTGATAGTATTTCTTGTGCTTTAGCAGTACTTTTTTTATCAGACCACTTTGTTATTACTTCATCACTATACTTTATTGGTACAGTCATTGTTGCAGTGCGCATGAAACCGTGTGTCGAAACGAGAGTCACGTATGTATCGACGGTTCTATTTCATTCTGGATGACCGCCAGAGGCCGTGCTACCAGCAAAGAGTCACCGGTTAATACTGCTTATATTGAAGCTTATTTCGTACTCCAAACCTGTTTCTCGCTACTGCGAGAAGATACAAGGGACATCTTGGAGAGTGACGTGGTCT
This sequence comes from Gadus chalcogrammus, assembly GCF_026213295.1. Taxonomy (NCBI): domain Eukaryota; kingdom Metazoa; phylum Chordata; class Actinopteri; order Gadiformes; family Gadidae; genus Gadus; species Gadus chalcogrammus. The sequence goes on from NC_079429.1 coordinate 1,070,977, forward strand.
TATATAGACGGGCGCCCCGACGTCATCCCCGGTCACGTGGGACTTTGTTATTAAATACTCGACCTGTGCATGCGTGATGGATAACATCCAGTGTGAAGCACGGCCTCCGGCGGTCAGTAAGAATGAAATAGAACCCTTTTCGACGTCAGTGCCGGGATCATAGCCTGTAAAAAAGACGGCGGTAGTATCCATGACGACACAACTTACACATCAATGTCACCCCCCCCCCCCCCACAGAGTCCAGGCAGTCCCCGGTGAAGCACGCTGCAGCCCGCGTGCTGCTGGACTCGGACCTCAGCGTGCTGCTGGTGGACCCCGACGGGCCAACCCTGGCCCGGCTCAACGCCGTGGACAGCCAGGAGAGGGCGCTGTTCCTGGTGCACCCCATCGAGGGCTCGGTGGCCGCCTTCAAGAGCCTCACCGCCAAGCTCAGCATGCCCTGCTACGGCCTGCAGTGCACCAAGGGTAGGCCACGCCCACTTCCTGTCCGCTGGGACATGTGACCGGATGGAGCTGGGGCGGGGGTATGAAGGGGGTTGTCGTACTAAACGGGGGGGCTGGGGGGGGGGGGGGGGGGGGGGGGCGGCAGAAGCTCAGGAGGTAGAGCGAGTTGTTTGGTAACCGGGAGGTTGTTAGTTCGACCCCCGGTTCGAGTGCCGTGGTGTCCCTGAGCGAGGCATCTAACCTGCGCTGCTGCCGGGTTAGATGCTGGTCGACTCCGCCGTCGGCGTGTGAACGTGTGACTGAATGAACGGTCGCCAGCCGCTATGGATAAAAGCATCAGCCAAATCTGCTAAATGTAAACAGTAGTACAATATAGCTGTCGTGTGTCTTAATCTGTTATCAGGCTCTTTAGGTATCATAGGATGGTGCCTCAAGTTCAGCCCAGTGGTAGAAATGGAAATAAACATTTGAATAGAATATAAAATAATCGTAAAGATGAATTCATATCTGGGAACGCAGTAGGAAAAGTAGCTGTGTAATAGTTTAAGACATTATAGATGGTATGTGCTACATGATTAAAACAAAACATTATTGACGTTATTATGCATGATTTAATAATCCGTAATACTTTATTTATAGAGTAACTAATACGTATACGTAAGTATCGACAGTATGACACCGCTGTGGAGTGTTTACCGCCGTCTAGCTCGTAGACCACGCCCCGACCCGAGCTCTCTGACCCGAGCTCTCTGACCCGAGCTCTCTGACCCGAGGTCTCTGACCGGTGGTCTCTGACCCGAGCTCTCTGACCCGAGGTCTCTGACCCGAGGTCTCTGACCCGAGGTCTCTGACCGGTGGTCTCTGACCCGAGGTCTCTGACCGGTGGTCTCTGACCCGAGGTCTCTGACCGGTGGTCTCTGACCGGTGGTCTCTGACCCGAGGTCTCTGACCCGAGGTCTCTGACCGGAGGTCTCTGACCGGTGGTCTCTGACCCGAGGTCTCTGACCGGTGGTCTCTGACCGGTGGTCTCTGACCGGTGGTCTCTGACCCGAGCTCTCTGACCGGTGGTCTCTGACCCGAGCTCTCTGACCCGAGGTCTCTGACCCGAGGTCTCTGACCGGAGGTCTCTGACCCGCGGTCTCTGGCCCGAGCTCTCTGACCCGCGGTCTCTGGCCGGAGGTCTCTGACCCGTCTCCCCCCCCCCCCCCCCCCCTCCAGCCGCCCCGCTGGGCAGCATCCAGGCGTTGGCCTCCTTCTACGTGGACTGCATCCGGCGGCTGCAGCCGGCCCCGCCCTACCGCATCGCGGGCTACTCGTTCGGCGCCTGCGTGGCCTTCGAGATGTGCTCCCAGCTGCAGACCCAGGGCGCCGCCGTGGAGGCCCTGTTCCTCTTCGACGGGTCCCACTCCTACGTGGCGGCCTACACACAGGTGGGGGGCGACCTGCGGGCGCAGGGGGGGCTCTACCAGGCCTTTGTACTCATTAAGTACTTTACCGGTAATACTAAAGTATGAATAAAGTGTACTGATTAAGAACTCTGATAAGGCTTTATTAATACCTTATCAATACTCTGTTATTAGAGGTCTTAATCAGTACGCTTTATTGGAACTTTATCAGTACTTTTTTATTAGAGCACTTTGTTGGTACTTTATCAGTACTTAATAGTTAGTTCTTATTTTGCTTTTGCCGTACTTTTGTTATTAGAGCACTTTGGTAGTACTCTATCAGTGTACTTTTATTAGTAATTTTTCTGTACTTTGTTGAAGCTACATAACCCTTTTTTATCTGTATTTGATCAGTACATTGTTTGTCCTTCGCCAGCTCTTAATCAGAGCGGTACTTCATACATACTTATCATCATACTTATCATCATACTTAACATCATACTTATCATCATACTTATCATCATACTTATCATCATACGATGGTGTTTCAGAGCTATCGGGCGAAGCTGACCCCAGGCAAGGAGTCGGAGGCTGAGACGGAGGCCCTGTGTGCCTTCATCCAGCAGTTCACCGGCATCGAGTACAACAAGGTACACCTGATGGTTGAGTAGTACAACCAGCTATGTCTAACTAGCTGTGTGTTGTATAGTTTGACAAACTACATTTAATGTTACAGTTAATGTAGCTCTAGTTTATATGTTGAACACTAGTACAAGGCATAAAGGTGTACTATATTTAATAGATTTGATGTGTGACACTTTTCTTACCTCTCGCCAAATTTGTCTATAATATTTTTTTTATCCTTTCACTCCGCCCCTCCCTCTACCATTATGCCCCTCCCTCTTCCATTATGCCCCTCCCTCTTTCACTCCGCCCCTCCCTCTTCCATTATGCCCCTCCCTCTTCCATTATGCCCCTCCCTCTTCCACTCTGCCCCTCCCTCTTTCACTCTGCCCCTCCCTCTTTCATTCTGCCCCTCCCTCTTTCACTATGCCCCTCCCTCTTTCACTCCGCCCCTCCCTCTCCCATTATGCCCCTCCCTCTTCCATTATGCCCCTCCCCCTCCAGCTGCTGGAGCTCCTCCTCCCGCTGGCTGACCTGGAGGCCCGGGTCTCGGCCACGGTGGACCTCATCACCTCCCGGCATCGCAACGTGAGCCGGGAGCGCCTGCACTTCGCCGCCGCCACCTTCTACCAGAAGCTGAAGGTTGCCGACGGCTACGTGCCCGCCGCCAGGTACCATGGCAACGTGACACTGCTGCGCGCCAAGGCCAGCAGCGGCTACGGCGACAACCTGGGGGGCGACTACAAGCTCAGCGAGGTGAGGCGGCGCGCAGGCTTGGTCAGCGCAGTGCATCATGGGATATTGTTTGTTGTTGATGCTCTGCCATTATGGGAGGACCGACGAGTTTCTTCAGTACTATTAAAACGCTGAATCAACGTAAATATAGCGGAACCTAAGAAGTACTTTTGGTTGCTCCTGATGGCAGTTTCAAATACAATAAGGTCCCCCAAACAAGATGAATACTTTATTGATTAGTTACTAATCAAGCTCTATTATTATGGGATGTGGGCGATAAGGGTTCCTGTAACCCTTTTTAAATCAAAAGGCTTGTGTGAGCATGGCTTGTTATCGGTAGTTCTGTTTGCGCTCGCTTATGTAAACCTCCAGGGATAATTCTCGTGCCACACCTCACCCCGACGTTCTCCCCTCCTCAGGTGTGCGACGGCACCGTATCCGTGCACGTCGTCGAGGGCGACCACCGCTCCTTCCTGGAGGGCGAGGGCGTGGAGTCCATCAGCAGCATCATCCACAGCAGCCTGGCCGAGCCCCGTGAGGATTAGGCCACGCCCCCAGGCAGGGTTAGGCCACGCCCCCATACACTACCCTCCCCTCACCACCAAACATCAGCAGGAAGGGGTGCAGAGAAAATGCGGTCCGGCCTCCTGCACCAAGACGAATCCCTTATTTTCTTCTCCTTTTTTAACACAAAATGTTGTAGTTTTGTTCCGAGTCTTTTTAGGTGTAGGGTCGCCTCAACCAGGAAGAGCTTAATCTATCTTTCCCCTCTGAGCGCGACTTAAATCAATTGATGCAAACGGGGAACAACACATCATTCCAAGAATTCCTGGTCTAAAAAATAAAAGCGCAAGCTTATCAAGCAAACGATGTTTCGAGTTAAACGTTAGAAACCCTTTTTACCTTAAGTGGTGTTGAGGGTCCGCCCGGCCATGTTGATCAGGTAACTAGTGCCTACTGTCCCACTGTTCTAGTCTCCCCCCCCCCCCCCCCCCCCCCGCCAGACTGTCTGCTAAACGGTGCGGGGCACGGATGTGTTTTAAGAAACGACCCAGAGGGCTCCTTCACGCTTCCTCCTCTCCCGTGTTCTCCCCGACGCTGTAATGATGCAGACCGTTGAGCCCCGGCAGCGGGTGTGGCGCTACACCTGTGTGGTGTGGCGCTACACCTGTGTGGTGTGGCGCTACACCTGTGGGGTGTGGCGCTACACCTTTTGTAGCGGATGCTCCTCCACCTCGGTGCGTCTCAAGCGGTGAGCGTTCTCGTTGTGAGCGGTTTGATTGTCGGGTTGCTGTTTGTTTAGTTTTTTTGGTTTATTTGGCGTCTGTCATTTGTTTACAATTTCTTCATTTTGTGATTAATCATTTTATATTTTCCGTGTTTTTCTTTGTTCTTTCTTGTTTCTTTCGGGGTGGACATTATGAATGGGCCCCCTGAAAAAGGAGCTAGTGCCTCAAGGGATTCAAGGGGGAGCTTAAAGCCGCCATGCAATGATCACTAGTGTTAGTTAAGGGAGCCACAGAGCAGTATGATACGGACCCGAGTGGAAATTGATGGAGCTTTGTTATTCTCCTGATGTGATCACTAGTGAAAGTGTGCGCGGATGTCCTATCCGCTGTTGTTTCAAGAGGTCATCTTATGAATTATGAAATAATTAGATTTGTTGTCAGACTGCTATTGTACGTGTGTGACGTGGTACTTGTATAACACATTTCTACATTATTGAAAAAGGTCACATTTTTGCTCCGACATTCCTAAAGTAATAGTATTACAACCCGAGACTAATGCTAAGCTAGGTATAGACATGTGTCTGCCGTTGGCGCTAACACACAGCAGTACTTACAATAGGCATCGACAACCCTTTAGTGTAGCAGAACGCGGAGGACCGTGAGGATCCGGTTGGGTTTGGCGCCAACTAGTGACCGTTGATGGGTTGCGGCTTCACATTGTTGAGACATTGGTCCATGAGGGTTTTTGACTGCCAGTCACCCACAACTTGTGGTCCCCTGATGTCTGAGACTTCCATACAGGAGTCGGTGAAGAGTCAGCTGACCCTGGGCCTTGTGCTGATTGGTTGCTATGTCGGGCGAGGAGGCTTAGCAGCTCCTTTTAGGGAAACGTGATGTTTTGTTTTTTTGCTCTCCCTTGTATTTATTGTTACTATTCCAAAATAAAGGCATATCACTAACATTTAATGGCTCTTGTTTTTTTGTGAAAAGCACACATACCAGCAGTGTGTGTAATGAAATGATCTGTTTTTATCAAATGATCTGAATCGAGGCATCCGACCGGTTTTAGTTGAGACTTTATGTAAGGTGCTGCAAAAAAAACAACGTAGAACTGAAAACAAACCCTAAAACTCAACCCATAAGAACCTCTAACCCTGGAACCGAAAACAAACGCTAAACACAAAGAAAAACCTAATCCATGACCCTAAAATAAGACCCAAACCGTGGAATCGACCAGACCCTGAAACCAAAACCTGCAACCAGAATGGTTGACATTCAAACCATGAACACGGGCAGGACTCGCCCTGGGTCTGCTGTGCTGCTGCGTGGCGTGCAGCGGACAGGGGGGGCGCCGGGGACCTCTCCCACGCACTCTCCCTGTCTGTGCCCTCTGTACCCCCCCCCCCGCTTTATACAACCGCTCAATTCATTTGTGACATGTCATAACCAGGGTTCGCAAGTCTCACCACGCATTCGGCGTGAGATCCATTATGTTTTATTTGATAAAAATGACGGTGTTACGTTATGGTATTTTATAAACGTTATGTTTTATTTGATTAGAAAAGACAGTGTTACCCTTTATCTTTTTTTCAATGATGACCAAAAAAACGACAGTGTTACCCCTTATGTTTTTTTTCGGGACGACCAAAAAATAGCGACAGTGTTACCCCATATGTTTTTTTTTCATGTCGACCAATGAAAAATGACATTTAACCCTTGTATTTGATTTGACTTAAAATTACAGTGTTGCACCTTATCTTTTTCCAGAACGACCAAAAAGAAAGACAGTGTTACTCCTTATGTTTTATTTGGTGAAAAAACTACAGTGTAACCCTTATGGGTTTTTTCATGACGACCAATAAAAAACATGTGTTTAATTTGGTAAAAAAAACGACTGTGTTACCCCTTATGTTTAATTTGGTAAAAAAACGACAGTGTTACCCCTTATGTTTTATTTGGTAAAGAAAAACAGTGTTACCCCTTATGTTTTATTTTATTAAAATAAACAGTATCACCCCTTGTCTTTTTTCCATGACGACCAAAGAAAATCAACAGTGTTACCCTTATGGTTTTTATACAACGTTATGTTTTATTTGGTAAAAGACGACGGAGTTACCCCTTATATTTGATTTGATTTAAAACGACAGTGTTACCCCTTATATTTGATTTGATTTAAAATGACAGTGTTACCCCTTATCTTTTTCCATAACGACCAAAAAGACAGAGTGTTACTCCTTGTGTTTTATTTGGTGAGAAACTGCAGTGTTACCCCTTATGGGTTTTTTCATGACGACCAATAAAAAATGAAAGTACACCTTATGTTTCATTCTATAACGACCAAAAAAAACCACACTGTTACCCCTTTTGTATTTTTTCATGGCGACCAATAAAAAAACGACAGTGTTATCCATATGGTTTTTTATACAACGTTATGTTTTATTTGGTAAAAAAATGATGTTACCCCTTATCTTTTTTCCATGACGACCAAAGAAAACCGACAGTGTTACCATTATGTTTTTTTATACAATGTTATGTTTTATTTGATTATAAATGACAGTGTTACCCTTTATCTTTTTTTCATTGATGACGAAAAAAAAAACGGTGTTACCACCTATGTTTTATTTCATGTCGACCAATGAAAAGCGACCTTGTTATCCCTTTTGTTTATTCCATGACGACCCAAAAAAAACGACAGTGTAACTCCTTATATTTTATTTGGTGAAAAAACTGCAGTGTTACCCCTTATGGGTTTTTTCATGACGACCAATAAAAAACGGCAGTGTTACCCCTTATGTTTTATTTGATTAAAAAAGACAGTGTTACCCCTTATCTTTTATCCATGACGACCAAAGAAAACCGACGGGTGTTATGATCTTATGGTTTTTTACACAACGTTATGTTTTATATGATTAAAAATAACAGTGTTACCCTTTATCTTTTTTTCAATGATGACCAAAAAACCGACAGTGTTACCCTTATGCTTTTTTCCATGACGACCAATGAAAAAACGCTTTGTGTTTAATTTGGTAAAAGAACGGCACGGTTACCCCTTATGTTGTTTTTTTGACGACCGATAAAAAATGACATTGTTACCGACCAATCCATGACAACCAAAATAACAACAACAGTGTTACCCCTTATGTTTTATTTTATTAAAAGAGACAGTGTTAACCCTTATCCTTTTTTCAATGATGACCAAAAAAACAACAGTGTCACCCCATATGTTTTTTTTCGGGGGACCAAAACATACCGACAGTGTTACCCCTTATGTTTTATTTGGTAAAAAAATGACAGTGTTAACCCTTATCCTTTTTTCAATGATGACCAAAAAAACAATAGTGTCATCCCATATGTTTTTTTACGGGACGACCAAAAAATACCGACAGTGTTACCCCTTATGTTTTTTTTCGGGACGACGAATAAAAGACGACAGTATTACCCCTTGTGTTTTTTTTCGGGATGACCAAAAAATACCGACAGTGTTACCCCTTATGCTTTTTTCGGGATGACCAATAAAAGACAACAGTGTTACCCCTTATGTTTTTTTTCAGGACGACCAATAAAAGACGACAGTGTTACCCCTTATGGTTTTTTTCGGGACGACCCAAAAATACCGACAGTGTTACCCCTTATGTTTTTTTTGTTGACGGCCGATAAAAGACGACAGTTACCCCTTATGTTTTTTTTCGGGACGACCAAAAAAAGACGACAGTGTTACCCTTTATGTTTTTTTCCGGGACGACCAAAAAATACCGACAGTGTTACCCCTTATGTTTTTTTCGGGACGACCAATAAAAGACGACAGTGTTACCCCTTATGTTTTTTTTCGGGACGACCAAAAAATACCGACAGTGTTACCCCTTATGTTTTTTTTGCTGACGACCAATAAAAAAAGACAGTGTTACCCCTTATGTTTTTTTCGGGACGACCAATAAAAGACGACAGTGTTATCCCTTATGTTTTTTTTGATAAAAAACGACAGTGTTACCCATTATGTTTTTTTTCGGGACGACCAATAAAAGACGACAGTGTTACCCCTTATGGTTTTTTTCGGGACGACCAAAAAATACCGACAGTGTTACCCCTTATGTTTTTTTTGTTGACGGCCGATAAAAGACGACAGAGTTACCCCTTATGTTTTTTTTCGGGATGACCAATAAAAGACAACAGTGTTACCCCTTATGTTTTTTTTGATGACGGCCGATAAAAAACGACAGTGTTACCCCTTATGTTTTTTTTGATGACGGCCGATAAAAGACGACAGTGTTACCCCTCATGTTTTTTTTCGGGACGACCAAAAAATACCGACAGTGTTACCCCTTATGTTTTTTTTCGGGACGACCAATAAAAGACGACAGTGTTACCCCTTATGTTTTTTTCGGGACGACCAATAAAAGACGACAGTGTTACCCCTTATGTTTTTTTTCGGGACGACCAAAAAATACCGACAGTGTTACCCCTTATGTTTTTTTTCGGGACGACCAATAAAAGACGACAGTGTTACCCTTTATGTTTTTTTTCGGGACGACCAAAAAATACCGACAGTGTTACCCCTTATGTTTTTTTCCGGGACGACCAATAAAAAAACAACAGTGTTACCCCTTATGTTTTTTTTCGGGACGACCAAAAAATACCGACAGTGTTACCCCTTATGTTTTTTTTGCTGACGACCAATCAAAGAAGACAGTGGTTACCCCTTATGTTTTTTTCGGGACGACCAATAAAAGACGACAGTGTTACCCCTTATGTTTTTTTTGATAAAAAACGACAGTGTTACCCCTTAAAAAACGACAGTGTTTACCCTTATATTTTTTTTGATAAAAAACAACAGTTTTACCCCTTATGTTTTTTTGGATGACGGCCGATAAAAAAAGACAGTGTTACCCCTTATGTTTTTTTTGATGACGGCCGATAAAAAACGACAGTGTTACCCGTTATGTTTTTTTTGATGACGGCCGATAAAAAACGACAGTGTTACCCCTTATGTTTTTTTTGATGACGGCCGATAAAAAACGACAGTGTTACCCCTTATGTTTTTTTTGATAAAAAACGACAGTGTTACCCCTTATGTTTTTTTTGATGACGGCCGATAAAAAACGACAGTGTTACCCCTTATGTTTTTTTTTATGACGGCCGATAAAAAACGACATTGTTACCCCTTATGTTTTTTTTGATGACGGCTGATAAAAAACGACAGTGTTTACCCTTATATTTTTTTGGATAAAAAACGACAGTGTTACCCCTTATGTTTTTTTTGATGACGGCCGATAAAAAAAGACAGTTGGACCCCTTATGTTTTTTTTGATGACGGCCGATAAAAAACGACAGTGTTACCCCTTATGTTTTTTTGATAAAAAACGACAGTGTTACCCCTTATGTTTTTTTTGATAAAAAACGACAGTGTTACCCCTTATGTTTTTTTTGATGACGGCCGATAAAAAACGACAGTGTTACCCCTTATGTTTTTTTTGATAAAAAACGACAGTGTTACCCCTTATGTTTTTTTTGATAAAAACGACAGTGTTACCCCTTATGTTTTTTTTGATGACGGCCGATAAAAAACGACAGTGTTACCCCTTATGTTTTTTTTTATGACGGCCGATAAAAAACAACAGTGTTACCCCTTATGTTTTTTTTGATGACGGCTGATAAAAAACGACAGTGTTTACCCTTATATTTTTTTGGATAAAAAACGACAGTGTTACCCCTTATGTTTTTTTTGATGACGGCCGATAAAAAAAGACAGTGTTACCCCTTATGTTTTTTTTGATGACGGCCGATAAAAAACGACAGTGTTACCCCTTATGTTTTTTTTGATAAAAAACGACAGTGTTACCCCTTATGTTTTTTTTGATGACGGCCGATAAAAAACGACAGTGTTACCCCTTATGTTTTTTTTGATGACGGCCGATAAAAAACGACAGTGTTACCCCTTATGTTTTTTTTGATAAAAAACGACAGTGTTACCCCTTATGTTTTTTTTGATGACGACCGATAAAAAACGACAGTGTTACCCCTTATGTTTTTTTTTATGACGGCCGATAAAAAACAACAGTGTTACCCCTTATGTTTTTTTTGATGACGGCTGATAAAAAACGACAGTGTTTACCCTTATATTTTTTTGGATAAAAAACGACAGTGTTACCCCTTATGTTTTTTTTGATGACGGCCGATAAAAAAAGACAGTGTTACCCCTTATGTTTTTTTTGATGACGGCCGATAAAAAACGACAGTGTTACCCCTTATGTTTTTTTTGATAAAAAACGACAGTGTTACCCCTTATGTTTTTTTTGATGACGGCCGATAAAAAACGACAGTGTTACCCCTTATGTTTTTTTTGATAAAAAACGACAGTGTTACCCCTTATGTATTTTTTGATGACGGCCGACAAAAAACGACAGTGTTACCCCTTATGTTTTTTTTGATAAAAAACGACAGTGTTACCCCTTATGTTTTTTTTGATGACGGCCGATAAAAAACGACAGTGTTACCCCTTATGTTTTTTTTGATAAAAAACGACAGTGTTACCCCTTATGTTTTTTTGGATGACGGCCGATAAAAAACGACAGTGTTACCCCTTATGTTTTTTTTGATGACGGCCGATAAAAAACGGCAGTGTTACCCCGTATGTTTTTTTTGATAAAAAACGACAGTGTTACCCCTTATGTTTTTTTTGATGACGGCCGATAAAAAACGACAGTGTTACCCCTTATGTTTTTTTTTATGACGGCCGATAAAAAACGACAGTGTTACCCCTTATGTTTTTTTTGATGACGGCCGATAAAAAACGACAGTGTTACCCCTTATGTTTTTTTTGATAAAAAACAACAGTGTTACCCCTTATTTTTTTTTTGATGACGGCCGATAAAAAACGACAGTGTCACCCCTTATGTTTTTTTTGATAAAAAACGACAGTGTTACCCCTTATGTTTTTTTCGATGACGGCCGATAAAAAACGACAGTGTTACCCCTTATGTTTTTTTTGATAAAAAACGACAGTGTTACCCCTTATGTTTTTTTTTATGACGGCCGATAAAAAACGACAGTGTTACCCCTTATATTTCTTTTGATAAAAAACGACAGTGTTACCCCTTATGTTTTTTTTGATGACGGCCGATAAAAAACGACAGTGTTACCCCTTATGTTTTTTTTGATAAAAAACTACAGTGTTACCCCTTATGTTTTTTTTGATAAAAAACGACAGTGTTGCCCCTTATGTTTTTTTTTATGACGGCCGATAAAAAACGACAGTGTTACCCCTTATGTTTTTTTTGATAAAAAACGACAGTGTTACCCCTTATGTTTTTTTTGATGACGGCCGATAAAAAACGACAGTGTTACCCCTTATGTTTTTTTTGATGACGGCCGACAAAAAACGACAGTGTTACCCCTTATGTTTTTTTTGATAAAAAACGACAGTGTTACCCCTTATGTTTTTTTTGATGACGGCCGATAAAAAACGACAGTGTTACCCCTTATGTTTTTTTTGATGACGGCCGACAAAAAACGACAGTGTTACCCCTTATGTTTTTTTTGATGACGGCCGATAAAAAACGACAGTGTTACCCCTTATGTTTTTTTTGATGACGGCCGATAAAAAACGACAGTGTTACCCCTTATGTTTTTTTTGATAAAAAACGACAGTGTTACCCCTTATGTTTTTTTTTATGACGGCCGATAAAAAACGACAGTGTTACCCCTTATGTTTTTTTTGATGACGGCCGATAAAAAACGACAGTGTTACCCCTTATGTTTTTTTTGATGACGGCCGATAAAAAACGACAGTGTTACCCCTTATGTTTTTTTGGATAAAAAACGACAGTGTTACCCCTTATGTTTTTTTTGATGACGGCCGATAAAAAACGACAGTGTTACCCCCTATGTTTTTTTTGATAAAAAACGACAGTGTTACCCCTTATGTTTTTTTTGATGACGGCCGATAAAAAACGACAGTGTTACCCCTTATGTTTTTTTTTATGACGGCCGATAAAAAACGACAGTGTTACCCCTTATGTTTTTTTTGATGACGGCCGATAAAAAACGACAGTGTTACCCCTTATGTTTTTTTGGATAAAAAACGACAGTGTTACCCCTTATGTTTTTTTTGATGACGGCCGATAAAAAACGACAGTGTTACCCCTTATGTTTTTTTTGATAAAAAACGACAGTGTTACCCCTTATGTTTTTTTTGATGACGGCCGATAAAAAACGACAGTGTTACCCCTTATGTTTTTTTTGATAAAAAACGACAGTGTTACCCCTTATGTTTTTTTTGATGACGGCCGACAAAAAACGACAGTGTTACCCCTTATGTTTTTTTTGATAAAAAACGACAGTGTTACCCCTTATGTTTTTTTTGATGACGGCCGATAAAAACGACAGTGTTACCCCTTATGTTTTTTTTGATAAAAAACGACAGTGTTACCCCTTATGTTTTTTTTGATGACGGCCGATAAAAAACGACAGTGTTACCCCTTATGTTTTTTTTGATGACGGCCGATAAAAAACGACAGTGTTACCCCTTATGTTTTTTTGGATAAAAAACGACAGTGTTACCCCTTATGTTTTTTTTGATGACGGCCGATAAAAAACGACAGTGTTACCCCTTATGTTTTTTTTGATAAAAAACGACAGTGTTACCCCTTATGTTTTTTTTGATGACGGCCGATAAAAACGACAGTGTTACCCCTTATGTTTTTTTTGATAAAAAACGACAGTGTTACCCTTTATGTTTTTTTTGATGACGGCCGACAAAAAACGACAGTGTTACCCCTTATGTTTTTTTTGATAAAAAACGACAGTGTTACCCCTTATGTTTTTTTTGATGACGGCCGATAAAAAACGACAGTGTTACCCCTTATGTTTTTTTTGATAAAAAACGACAGTGTTACCCCTTATGTTTTTTTGGATGACAGCCGATAAAAAACGACAGTGTTACCCCTTATGTTTTTTTTGATGACGGCCGATAAAAAACGGCAGTGTTACCCCATATGTTTTTTTTGATAAAAAACGACAGTGTTACCCCTTATGTTTTTTTTGATGACGGCCGATAAAAAACGACAGTGTTACCCCTTATGTTTTTTTTTATGACGGCCGATAAAAAACGACAGTGTTACCCCTTATGTTTTTTTTGATAAAAAACAACAGTGTTACCCCTTATTTTTTTTTTGATGACGGCCGATAAAAAACGACAGTGTCACCCCTTATGTTTTTTTTGATAAAAAACGACAGTGTTACCCCTTATGTTTTTTTTGATGACGGCCGATAAAAAACGACAGTGTTACCCCTTATGTTTTTTTTGATGACGGCCGATAAAAAACGACAGTGTTGCCCCTTATGTTTTTTTTGATAAAAAACGACAGTGTTACCCCTTATGTTTTTTTTGATGACGGCCGATAAAAAACGACAGTGTTACCCCTTATGTTTTTTTTGATAAAAAACGACAGTGTTACCCCTTATGTTTTTTTTGATGACGGCCGATAAAAAACGACAGTGTTACCCCTTATGTTTTTTTTTATGACGGCCGATAAAAAACGACAGTGTTACCCCTTATGTTTTTTTTGATGACGGCCGATAAAAAACGACAGTGTTACCCCTTATGTTTTTTTGGATAAAAAACGACAGTGTTACCCCTTATGTTTTTTTTGATGACGGCCGATAAAAAACGACAGTGTTACCCCTTATGTTTTTTTTGATAAAAAACGACAGTGTTACCCCTTATGTTTTTTTTGATGACGGCCGATAAAAAACGACAGTGTTACCCCTTATGTTTTTTTTGATAAAAAACGACAGTGTTACCCTTTATGTTTTTTTTGATGACGGCCGACAAAAAACGACAGTGTTACCCCTTATGTTTTTTTGATAAAAAACGACAGTGTTACCCCTTATGTTTTTTTTGATGACGGCCGATAAAAAACGACAGTGTTACCCCTTATGTTTTTTTTATATAAAAAACGACAGTGTTACCCCTTATGTTTTTTTGGATGACAGCCGATAAAAAACGACAGTGTTACCCCTTATGTTTTTTTTGATGACGGCCGATAAAAAACGGCAGTGTTACCCCGTATGTTTTTTTTGATAAAAAACGACAGTGTTACCCCTCATGTTTTTTTTGATGACGGCCGATAAAAAACGACAGTGTTACCCCTTATGTTTTTTTTTATGACGGCCGATAAAAAACGACAGTGTTACCCCTTATGTTTTTTTTGATAAAAAACAACAGTGTTACCCCTTATTTTTTTTTTGATGACGGCCGATAAAAAACGACAGTGTTACCCCTTATGTTTTTTTGATAAAAAACGACAGCGTTACCCCTTATGTTTTTTTTGATGACGGCCGATAAAAAACGACAGTGTTACCCCTTATGTTTTTTTTTATGACGGCCGATAAAAAACGGCAGTGTTACCCCGTATGTTTTTTTTGATAAAAAACGACAGTGTTACCCCTTATGTTTTTTTTGATGACGGCCGATAAAAAACGACAGTGTTACCCCTTATGTTTTTTTTTATGACGGCCGATAAAAAACGACAGTGTTACCCCTTATGTTTTTTTTGATAAAAAACAACAGTGTTACCCCTTATTTTTTTTTTGATGACGGCCGATAAAAAACGACAGTGTCACCCCTTATGTTTTTTTTGATAAAAAACGACAGTGTTACCCCTTATGTTTTTTTTGATGACGGCCGATAAAAAACGACAGTGTTACCCCTTATGTTTTTTTGATAAAAAACGACAGTGTTACCCCTTATGTTTTTTTTTATGACGGCCGATAAAAAACGACAGTGTTACCCCTTATATTTCTTTTGATAAAAAACGACAGTGTTACCCCTTATGTTTTTTTTGATGACGGCCGATAAAAAACGACAGTGTTACCCTTTATGTTTTTTTTGATAAAAAACGACAGTGTTACCCCTTATGTTTTTTTTGATAAAAAACGACAGTGTTACCCCTTATGTTTTTTTTGATAAAAAACGACAGTGTTGCCCCTTATGTTTTTTTTTATGACGGCCGATAAAAAACGACAGTGTTACCCCTTATGTTTTTTTTGATAAAAAACGACAGTGTTACCCCTTATGTTTTTTTTGATGACGGCCGATAAAAAACGACAGTGTTACCCCTTACGTTTTTTTTGATGACGGCCGATAAAAAACGACAGTGTTACCCCTTATGTTTTTTTTGATAAAAAAAGACAGTGTTACCCCTTATGTTTTTTTTGATGACGGCCGATAAAAAACGACAGTGTTACCCCTTATGTTTTTTTTGATGACGGCCGACAAAAAACGACAGTGTTACCCCTTATGTTTTTTTTGATAAAAAACGACAGTGTTGCCCCTTATGTTTTTTTTGATGACGGCCGATAAAAAACGACAGTGTTACCCCTTATGCTTTTTTTGATAAAAAACGACAGTGTTACCCCTTATGTTTTTTTTGATGACGGCCGATAAAAAACGACAGTGTTACCCCTTATGTTTTTTTGATGACGGCCGATAAAAAACGACAGTGTTACCCCTTATGTTTTTTTGGATAAAAAACGACAGTGTTACCCCTTATGTTTTTTTTGATGACGGCCGATAAAAAACGACAGTGTTACCCCTTATGTTTTTTTTGATAAAAAACGACAGTGTTACCCCTTATGTTTTTTTTGATGACGGCCGATAAAAAACGACAGTGTTACCCCTTATGTTTTTTTTGATAAAAAACGACAGTGTTACCCCTTATGTTTTTTTTGATGACGGCCGATAAAAAACGACAGTGTTACCCCTTATGTTTTTTTTGATAAAAAACGACAGTGTTACCCCTTATGTTTTTTTTGATGACGGCCGATAAAAAACGGCAGTGTTACCCCGTATGTTTTTTTTGATAAAAAACGACAGTGTTACCCCTTATGTTTTTTTTGATGACGGCCGATAAAAAACG
Source organism: Gadus chalcogrammus (assembly GCF_026213295.1). Taxonomy (NCBI): domain Eukaryota; kingdom Metazoa; phylum Chordata; class Actinopteri; order Gadiformes; family Gadidae; genus Gadus; species Gadus chalcogrammus. The sequence goes on from NC_079429.1 coordinate 1,087,309, forward strand.
ACAGTGTTACCCCTTATGTTTTTTTTTATGACGGCCGATAAAAAACGACAGTGTTACCCCTTATGTTTTTTTTGATGACGGCCGATAAAAAACGACAGTGTTACCCCTTATGTTTTTTTTGATAAAAAACGACAGTGTTACCCCTTATGTTTTTTTTGATGACGGCCGATAAAAAACGACAGTGTTACCCCTTATGTTTTTTTTGATAAAAAACGACAGTGTTACCCCTTATGTTTTTTTTTATGACGGCCGATAAAAAACGACAGTGTTACCCCTTATATTTCTTTTGATAAAAAACGACAGTGTTACCCCTTATGTTTTTTTTGATGACGGCCGATAAAAAACGACAGTGTTACCCCTTATGTTTTTTTTGATAAAAAACGACAGTGTTACCCCTTATGTTTTTTTTGAGAAAAAACGACAGTGTTACCCCTTATGTTTTTTTTGATAAAAAACGACAGTGTTGCCCCTTATGTTTTTTTTTATGACGGCCGATAAAAAACGACAGTGTTACCCCTTATGTTTTTTTTTATGACGGCCGATAAAAAACGACAGTGTTACCCCTTACGTTTTTTTTGATGACGGCCGATAAAAAACGACAGTGTTACCCCTTATGTTTTTTTTGATAAAAAAAGACAGTGTTACCCCTTATGTTTTTTTTGATGACGGCCGATAAAAAACGACAGTGTTACCCCTTATGTTTTTTTTGATGACGGCCGACAAAAAACGACAGTGTTACCCCTTATGTTTTTTTTGATAAAAAACGACAGTGTTACCCCTTATGTTTTTTTTGATGACGGCCGATAAAAAACGACAGTGTTACCCCTTATGTTTTTTTTTATAAAAAACTACTGTGTTACCCCTTATGTTTTTTTTGATGACGGCTGATAAAAAACGACAGTGTTACCCCTTATGTTTTTTTGATGACGGCCGATAAAAAACGACAGTGTTACCCCTTATGTTTTTTTTGATAAAAAACGACAGTGTTACCCCTTATGTTTTTTTTGATGACGGCCGATAAAAAACGACAGTGTTACCCCTTATGTTTTTTTTGATGACGGCCGATAAAAAACGACAGTGTTACCCCTTATGTTTTTTTGATGACGGCCGATAAAAACGACAGTGTTACCCCTTATGTTTTTTTTGATAAAAAACGACAGTGTTACCCCTTATGTTTTTTTGATGACGACCGATAAAAAACGACAGTGTTACCCCTTATGTTTTTTTTTATGACGGCCGATAATAAACGACAGTGTCACATCTTATTTTTTTTTTGATGATGGCCGATAAAAAACGACAGTGTTACCCCTTATGTTTTTTTTGATAAAAAACGACAGTGTTACCCCTTATGTTTTTTTTGATGACGGCCGATAAAAAACGACAGTGTTACCCCTTATGTTTTTTTTTATGACGGCCGATAAAAAACGACAGTGTTACCCCTTATGTTTTTTTTGATGACGGCCGATAAAAAACGACAGTGTTACCCCTTATGTTTTTTTTGATAAAAAACGACAGTGTTACCCCTTATGTTTTTTTTGATGACGGCCGATAAAAAACGACAGTGTTACCCCTTATGTTTTTTTTGATGACGGCCGATAAATAACGACAGTGTCACCCCTTATGTTTTTTTTGATAAAAAACGACAGTGTTACCCCTTATGTTTTTTTTGATGACGGCCGATAAAAAACGACAGTGTTACCCCTTATGTTTTTTTTGATGACGGCCGACAAAAAACGACAGTGTTACCCCTTATGTTTTTTTTGATGACGGCCGATAAAAAACGACAGTGTTACCCCTTATGTTTTTTTTGATAAAAAACGACAGTGTTACCCCTTATGTTTTTTTTGATGACGGCCGATAAAAAACGACAGTGTTACCCCTTATGTTTTTTTTTATGACGGCCGATAAAAAACGACAGTGTTACCCCTTATGTTTTTTTTGATGACGGCCGATAAAAAACGACAGTGTTACCCCTTATGTTTTTTTTGATAAAAAACGACAGTGTTACCCCTTATGTTTTTTTTGATGACGGCCGATAAAAAACGACAGTGTTACCCCTTATGTTTTTTTTGATGACGGCCGATAAAAAACGACAGTGTTACCCCTTATGTTTTTTTGGATAAAAAACGACAGTGTTACCCCTTATGTTTTTTTTGATGACGGCCGATAAAAAACGACAGTGTTACCCCTTATGTTTTTTTGGATAAAAAACGACAGTGTTACCCCTTATGTTTTTTTTGATGACGGCCGATAAAAAACGACAGTGTTACCCCTTATGTTTTTTTTGATAAAAAACGACAGTGTTACCCCTTATGTTTTTTTTGATAAAAAACGACAGTGTTACCCCTTATGTTTTTTTTTATGACGGCCGACAAAAAACGACAGTGTTACCCCTTATGTTTTTTTTGATAAAAAACGACAGTGTTACCCCTTATGTTTTTTTTGATGACGGCCGATAAAAAAAGACAGTGTTACCCCTTATGTTTTTTTTTATGACGGCCGATAAAAAACGACAGTGTTACCCCTTATGTTTTTTTTGATGACGGCCGATAAAAAACGACAGTGTTACCCCTTATGTTTTTTTGATAAAAAACAACAGTGTTACCCCTTATTTTTTTTTTGATGACGGCCGATAAAAAACGACAGTGTCACCCCTTATGTTTTTTTTGATAAAAAACGACAGTGTTACCCCTTATGTTTTTTTTCGGGACGACCAAAAAATACCGACAGTGTTACCCCTTATGTTTTTTTTCGGGACGACCAAAAAATACAGACAGTGTTACCCCTTATGTTTTTTTTGATGACGGCCGATAAAAAACGACAGTGTTACCCCTTATGTTTTTTTTTATGACGGCCGATAAAAAACGACAGTGTTACCCCTTATGTTTTTTTTGATGACGGCCGATAAAAAACGACAGTGTTACCCCTTATGTTTTTTTTGATAAAAAACGACAGTGTTACCCCTTATGTTTTTTTTGATGACGGCCGATAAAAAACGACAGTGTTACCCCTTATGTTTTTTTTTATGACGGCCGATAAAAAACGACAGTGTTACCCCTTATGTTTTTTTTTATGACGGCCGATAAAAAACGACAGTGTTACCCCTTATGTTTTTTTTGATAAAAAACGACAGTGTTACCCCTTATGTTTTTTTTGATGACGGCCGACAAAAAACGACAGTGTTACCCCTTATGTTTTTTTTGATAAAAAACGACAGTGTTACCCCTTATGTTTTTTTTGATGACGGCCGATAAAAAACGACAGTGTTACCCCTTATGTTTTTTTTGATAAAAAACGACAGTGTTACCCCTTATGTTTTTTTGGATGACGGCCGATAAAAAACGACAGTGTTACCCCTTATGTTTTTTTTGATGACGGCCGATAAAAAACGGCAGTGTTACCCCGTATGTTTTTTTTGATAAAAAACGACAGTGTTACCCCTTATGTTTTTTTTGATGACGGCCGATAAAAAACGACAGTGTTACCCCTTATGTTTTTTTTTATGACGGCCGATAAAAAACGACAGTGTTACCCCTTATGTTTTTTTTGATAAAAAACAACAGTGTTACCCCTTATTTTTTTTTTGATGACGGCCGATAAAAAACGACAGTGTCACCCCTTATGTTTTTTTATATAAAAAACGACAGTGTTACCCCTTATGTTTTTTTTTATGACGGCCGATAAAAAACGACAGTGTTACCCCTTATATTTCTTTTGATAAAAAACGACAGTGTTACCCCTTATGTTTTTTTTGATGACGGCCGATAAAAAACGACAGTGTTACCCCTTATGTTTTTTTTGATAAAAAACGACAGTGTTACCCCTTATGTTTTTTTTGAGAAAAAACGACAGTGTTACCCCTTATGTTTTTTTTGATAAAAAACGACAGTGTTGCCCCTTATGTTTTTTTTTATGACGGCCGATAAAAAACGACAGTGTTACCCCTTATGTTTTTTTTGATAAAAAACGACAGTGTTACCCCTTATGTTTTTTTTGATGACGGCCGATAAAAAACGACAGTGTTACCCCTTACGTTTTTTTGATGACGGCCGATAAAAAACGACAGTGTTACCCCTTATGTTTTTTTGATAAAAAAAGACAGTGTTACCCCTTATGTTTTTTTTGATGACGGCCGATAAAAAACGACAGTGTTACCCCTTATGTTTTTTTTGATGACGGCCGACAAAAAACGACAGTGTTACCCCTTATGTTTTTTTTGATAAAAAACGACAGTGTTACCCCTTATGTTTTTTTGATGACGGCCGATAAAAAACGACAGTGTTACCCCTTATGTTTTTTTTGATGACGGCCGATAAAAAACGACAGTGTTACCCCTTATGTTTTTTTTGATGACGGCCGATAAAAAACGACAGTGTTACCCCTTATGTTTTTTTTGATAAAAAACGACAGTGTTACCCCTTATGTTTTTTTTGATGACGGCCGATAAAAAACGACAGTGTTACCCCTTATGTTTTTTTTGATGACGGCCGATAAAAAACGACAGTGTTACCCCTTATGTTTTTTTTGATGACGGCCGATAAAAAACGACAGTGTTACCCCTTATGTTTTTTTTGATAAAAAACGACAGTGTTACCCCTTATGTTTTTTTTGATGACGGCCGATAAAAAACGACAGTGTTACCCCTTATGTTTTTTTTGATGACGGCCGATAAAAAACGACAGTGTTACCCCTTATGTTTTTTTTGATAAAAAACGACAGTGTTACCCCTTATGTTTTTTTTTGATGACGGCCGATAAAAAACGACAGTGTTACCCCTTATGTTTTTTTTGATAAAAAACAACAGTGTTACCCCTTATTTTTTTTTTGATGACGGCCGATAAAAAACGACAGTGTTACCCCTTATGTTTTTTTTGATAAAAAACGACAGTGTTACCCCTTATGTTTTTTTCGATGACGGCCGATAAAAAACGACAGTGTTACCCCTTATGTTTTTTTTGATAAAAAACGACAGTGTTACCCCTTATGTTTTTTTTTATGACGGCCGATAAAAAACGACAGTGTTACCCCTTATATTTCTTTTGATAAAAAACGACAGTGTTACCCCTTATGTTTTTTTTGATGACGGCCGATAAAAAACGACATTGTTACCCCTTATGTTTTTTTTGATAAAAAACTACAGTGTTACCCCTTATGTTTTTTTTGATAAAAAACGACAGTGTTGCCCCTTATGTTTTTTTTTATGACGGCCGATAAAAAACGACAGTGTTACCCCTTATGTTTTTTTTGATAAAAAACGACAGTGTTACCCCTTATGTTTTTTTTGATGACGGCCGATAAAAAACGACAGTGTTACCCCTTATGTTTTTTTTGATGACGGCCGACAAAAAACGACAGTGTTACCCCTTATGTTTTTTTTGATGACGGCCGACAAAAAACGACAGTGTTACCCCTTATGTTTTTTTTGATAAAAAACGACAGTGTTACCCCTTATGTTTTTTTTGATGACGGCCGATAAAAAACGACAGTGTTACCCCTTATGTTTTTTTTGATGACGGCCGACAAAAAACGACAGTGTTACCCCTTATGTTTTTTTTGATGACGGCCGATAAAAAACGACAGTGTTACCCCTTATGTTTTTTTTGATGACGGCCGATAAAAAACGACAGTGTTACCCCTTATGTTTTTTTTGATAAAAAACGACAGTGTTACCCCTTATGTTTATTTTGATGACGGCCGATAAAAAACGACAGTGTTACCCCTTATGTTTTTTTTGATGACGGCCGATAAAAAACGACAGTGTTACCCCTTATGTTTTTTTGGATAAAAAACGACAGTGTTACCCCTTATGTTTGGCTGGCGTGACCGCGCTTCCCCTTAATGTTGATAGCGTGACCGCAGTCACTCCGGTGTGACCGCGGCCCCGGCTTTGGTGGGTTCTCTGCTCCCTCTGCGTTCGGTCACGGTTCAGATTTCAGAGCGCTGCACGGTTCTAACCGGGGCCTGTGCGAGAGTCGTATGATTACATACGTGGTTACGTTACTGAAATAGCGCATGATTTGAGTGAGATATAGAAGGTGGGGCGTTACAGCGTGTTTATATTATATATTCTTCAGTTGCCATTTTCCCATTACTTCCCCGAATGATAATTCCTCATAGTAGTTTTGCAATTCTATAAAATTCCTTCGAGCCGGAGTTGAACCAGCGACCTAAGGATGTCAGACTTTTTCCACTACAGTCCTCCGCTCTACCAACTGAGCTATCGAAGGCATGGACGTAGAAGGTAATTTAGAGAATTTCTCGTAAATATTTTGGCAACTACATTATTATTATTAACTAACTTTCTCTGACACCATATTTGCCATTTCTTCTAAATCCGTGGTCACGGATAAGTGGTCACGGATTTAAAGGATTATCAATGGGGAAAGAAATGGCAAATACCATATCAAAGAAAATCTATCTCTCAATTACTTGTTAACATCATGCCTTCGATAGCTCAGTTGGTAGAGCGGAGGACTGTAGTGGAAAGAGTCTGAAATCCTTAGGTCGCTGGTTCAACTCCGGCTCGAAGGAATTTTATAAAAGTGCAAGACTACTATGAGGAACTATCATTTGGTGCTGAAATGGCAAATATGGCGTCTTGTACGCTTAGCTCCTTCAGTTGTAATAACTAATACGGATTTATTAATTTCAAGGTCTCTTTTAATTAGGGGAAATGCAAATGAGCAACCCGAGTTTCAGCCTGTTAAACCATTTCCCTTGGGATTAATGATGACATCTGGATAATCTGCGTCATCACAGCAAATCAACTAAATTAATACTGCTGATTATGTAAACAGGAAAACAATGTCATGACATTGGCTATATGTTTATGCAATATCTACTTCTGCCAGCAGAGGGCAGCGCCGAGTAAAAGGTTTCTCATCTCTCACAGATGAGGTGAAATACCATCAATCAGACTTTTCTCATTTAATTATCCTCCGGACGACATTTAGCGGGCCAAAGGGCATACCGGTATTGTTAGCCTACAAATACATGTATAGTCATTATACATCAGAATAATTGACGTACAATACAGAAAGAGAAGAGAGGAGGTGGAGGGTAAGAGATTAGAGGAAGAAGGGAAACCAATTTATTTTCAACAGTAAGAAGACGCGTTCATGCAAGGTGTGTTTATTAAGAATGTGATATTAACAAGTATACAACAGTTTGATAGAACTCAGATTATCTTTGGATTTGAATGTGATGCTTCATCAAGAGAATCCACAACATGCCAACAACCACAAAGAATATTCATATTATACCAATATCGAGTATATAATAGAGCTTAGCCGTTGTAAGAATAATCACATTATCTAACGCATAACTTCTAAACCAACCAGATTAATATTCGTTGATCGTCTGCGGGTTACAAGAGAGATTACAATAGAATCCAGATAGAAAGATAGAAAAGGGTTCTGATGGAATCGCTGTTTCAGGCTCAGACCTCCACCCACTCACAGTGACCACAACCGCATGATCCACGGTTATGTCACGACTCCTCCCCTTCTGATTGGCTGACCGACTGGTGCAACTATACAGACGGCGTGAGCATAATAAACATGTCCCATGGCGCATTCAAAAGGGTTATGTTAGTAACTTATCAAGGGATAGTTAGGATTGGATTATAGGTTGGAGATGGTTAAGTTTAAGTGTTGGTTACAGATGGTTATGTTCAGGCATTCGGTTAAATATGGTTAAGTGTAGGCATGAAGTTGTAGATGGGTTACGTTGAGGTATCTTAGTTATGTTACATTAAGGGTTTGGTGTCGGTTAGAATCTTGGGAAAGCAGTGCATCATGGGAAGGTCGTCTGTATAGTTGCGTCTCCTGGTGGAGGTGTAGCCAGGTGTAGGTGTAGCCAGGTGTTGCTGATGGAGCAGGACTCATTCAGGAAATAGAGAGAAGCATTTCAACCACAGGTGAACTAAACATTTGTTAATCAAATTGGAATGCAAATCAAACATCGCCCGTCAATACGCTGGTGATTCTAGTGTCCGTGTTCCACCACTGTTTAACCCAAATGAGTTCTAAGGTTTAAGACCCATTTGGGTTTCCAATCATATTGTACAAAACGTTATATTAACAGCTACGCAAGCAGTATGGCAGACTGGTATGACCGTAGCCCGTGGTGACAGCTTGTAGAGGGGGTTTCTTATACCGTTCTCCCAGTGAAACATCTCTCCATTTACATTTCTCTGGACACTCTGACCGCTTCAGCGCTTACTCTGAGCCCGAGCCAAAACTGGACAATAAAAAGTCGCTCTTGGCACATTTGGTCTCTTTGATGTGAGGACAGTTTTAAATCCTCCCTTGCTCCTCATCTGTCATAAGCCTTTTTTCCCTCCGTCCGCCCTCTCTTCGTCATCACCCCCGCCCCTTGTCAGCCCCCCCCCCCCCCCCCCCCCCCCTGCCCGAAGAACAAAATGGATGGCCGTGCCTCTCCCTCTCAAACCCCCAGAGACTGAAGTGGAAATGGTGTCTGGTTGTTGGCTCTGCCTCTGTGACGGTGCTCCTCTGGCTGCTGAGGAGGTGGAGGCGGAGGTGGAGGTGGAGGCGGAGGTGGAGGTGGAGGTGGAGGCGGAGGTGCTCTCAAGGTTCTGGGGATTCTCCGTCTAACAGGGGTTCACAAGGCGCAGTGATACCGACAGAAGGACATCAAAGGTGTGACGGGTCCAGACCACCCAACCCAGCTCCAGAAGTCACATGGTGTGTTTGTTCCTGTGTGTGTGTGTGAGCGAGTGTGTGTGTGTGTGTGTGTGTGCCTTCTGTGACCCCTCCAGGGAGCTCCTCTCCGGCCACACCCCAGCAGCAGGTCTCCTCGAGGGGGCGGGGGGCGGCGGGTGCTGGGCCTGGCTGTGGGTGGTGGTGGTGGAGGGTTTAAGGGTGGAGCGAGGTGCGGAGCGGGTGGGGGGGCCAGGTCTGGCTGTGGGGGGGAACCACCTTCAGGTTTTCACGTTGACTGGAGAGAAGAGAAGGAGAGCGATCAACAGAGTGCTCTGGGGGTGTGACACCAGAAGTTGGCATTCGACGCAGAACATTTAAACGTATTACATTACAATGAGGAGGTGCCTGGGGACAAAGGCTGCATCAAGCGCCATTGAGGCTAGGAGTCCCAGCATCGGTGTTAAAGGTGACGTATTACACCACCAGGTGTGAGGGTCAATTGCCACTAGAAGCCGTTTTGAGAATCAGTTAGAAGAGGCACATTTTCAAAACGGCTTGTAACGGCTAATCACACTCACACCGGGTGGTATAATATGTCGCCTTTAAAGGCGACAGATTATACCACCAGGTGTGAGTGTGCAGCTCCTGACATATCAGGTGGGCGTGTGCACCTAGATGTGTGCTGGATAGATCAGTCTACCAGCCTGCCCAGTGGACTGTAGCAAACGTTGCTCATCTATCCGTCATACATCTAGGTGGACACGCCCACTGTGATGTCAGAAGCTACACATTTTCTAAAAACGCTTGTAACGGCTAATCACATTCGCACCTGGTGGTATAATATGTCACCTTTAGCAAGCTTCATAATGGAAAACTGGATCTTTCCACCTGGACCCTATTTTCCGCTCATCTTGGGTCTAAGGACTACTGCGGACTACGAGGTACGAGGATGCCCCCTTTAAGAAACTCCTTAAGCCAATCCAAAAGCTCAGCCAATCAGAAGGCGTGTTGGGCTGACTCCACCACTCACTGGCCAGGTTGACGATGCAGGCGATGATGATGAGGGTCCCGCCCACCAGGGAGACCACCGACAGCAGCTTGGCCACGCGGCCCAAACGCACCGCACCGTCCAGGTTACCCTGCTCCAGGCTGTTCCGGGACTGGAGAGCGCGCGCGCACACGCACACACACACACACACACACACACACACACACACACACACACACACACACACACACACACACGGTTAGACTGGCTCTAGACACACACACACAGATTTAGACTGGCTCTACACACACACACACAGTTAGACTGGCTCTAAACACATACACACACACACACACCATCCCGATCGACACGGTGGGGAACCCCAGTCCGTGCGCCAACAGGAAGTGACATCATCATCATCCCCAGACCCACCATGATGGAGTAGACGAAGCCCACGATGTTGATGGGCCAGACGGGGCAGAAGCAGGCCAGCACGCTGAGCAGCATGTAGTCCTTGACCTTTGACCTGTCGATGGGCGGGGCCACGGCGATGCTGGAGTGGCGGGAGAGCGAGGGCCGCGGGGAGAAGGCGGTGTAGCCGACGGAGCTGGCCCGGCTGCCCTTGCGCGTCTTGGCGTGGTGGGGGTGGTGGGAGTAGGAGATGGAGTGCTGCCGGCGGGGGGGCGAGGAGACCACCGGAGACCCCGCCTCACCTGAGACACACGGAGGGGCAGGGAGGGGCCTGAGAGGGGGCGGAGCCTGACCCCTAACACCTTTTGTCGCATTACTCATTTATTACCTAACACCTAGCCTAGCCCTCTCTAACACCTAGCCTACCCCTCTCTGACACCTAGCCTACCCCTCTCTGACACCTAGCCTAGCCCTCTCACACCTAGCCTACCCCTCTCTAACACCTAGCCTACCCCTCTCTAACACCTAGCCTACCCCTCTCTAACACCTAGCCTACCCCTCGCTGACACCTAGCCTACCCCTCTCTAACACCTAGCCTACCCCTCTCTAACACCTAGCCTACCCCTCTCTAACACCTAGCCTACCCCTCGCTGACACCTAGCCCACCCCTCTCTAACACCTAGCCTACCCCTCTCTAACACCTAGCCTACCCCTCGCTGACACCTAGCCTACCCCTCGCTGACACCTAGCCGAGCCCTCTCTGACACCTAGCCTAGCCCTCTCCAACACCTAGCCTACCCCTCGCTGACACCTAGCCTACCCCTCGCTAACACCTAGCCTACCCCTCTCTGACACCTAGCCTAGCCCTCTCTAACACCTAGCCTAGCCCTCTCTGACACCTAGCCTACCCCTCGCTGACACCTAGCCTACCCCTCGCTGACACCTAGCCTACCCCTCGCTGACACCTAGCCTACCCCTCTCTGACACCTAGCCTACCCCTCTCTAACACCTAGCCTACCCCTCTCTGACACCTAGCCTAGCCCTCTGACACCTAAACACAACCATGTCCTACCTGAAAGACTTAACCATCTCTTACCAAACACCTAACCTACGCATCTATAACCTCATTAACTTAACCATCTCATACCAAACACCTAACCTACCCATCTCTAACCTTATAAACATAACCATGTCCTACCTAATTAACTTAACCATCTCTTACCTACCAAACTTAATGATTTCTAAATTAACACCTAAACTTAACCATCCCTAACATAATACCTAAACTAAGCGTTCTTTAACCTAACCATCTGTCAAATAATACGTTAACTTAACAATCTCTTACTTACCTAAACTAACCCATCCTTAACCTCATCATCTCCAACCTAATACCTAAACTTAACCATCTGTAACACCGAAACATAACCATCTCTAATCCAACTCCTAAACTGAACCAACCCTTACCTAATAAACGCAACCATCTCTTTTCTAATAGCTTAACTTAACCTTCTCTAGCCTTATACCTAAGCGTAACCATCTCTTAGACCTAAACATCACCATCTATAGTCTAACACCTCAATTTAAACATCTCGAACACCTAAACTCAAACATCTTTAGCACCTCATCTTGCAGGATGAATCCTGTGAACCACAGCATCAGTCCGTGTTTGACCCAGCTGTCTACGCACTGATTAAAACCGATCGTTAATGCTGACCGGCCAACTGCCCCCCAGCTCAGAACAAACGGATGTAGCACTGCCCTGTGTACAGAACGTACCAATAATACTCCGGCACAGACCGTACCTACTGGATTATAACTTTAAAGCATTCACACTCTAGACTCGTATGCATTGTATGCATGTATACAATGCTTTCCTCCGTTTGAAGAAAAGCATAAAAGCAAGGTCAAGACATGCAGCCTACAGAGATGATTTGCTGTCAGTGAACGCAGCAGATGGGCTGTCTCCGCATCTCCTGTGATCACCGGGGTGAACAGCGTGTAGCGACACGACAAACACAGTGAGATGCTCAACTTCTTAACGACACACACACATACTCTCTCTCACATACACACACTCAGACACACGTGATCTCTCACATACACAAAACGCCCTCTCTCGAACACACACACACACACACACACACACGTGATCTCTCTCACATACGCACACAAACGCCCTCTCTCCAACACACACAACCAGACACGCTTTCTCTCTCACACACATGTTTTTATTTCACTCACACACTGACACACAAAAGCTCCATCTCTTTCTCTCTCACACACAAACACACACACATTGTCTCTTGCATACAAACGTTTGCTTTCACTCACACAAACATGCTCTATCTCTCTCACACACACACTCTCTCATAGTCTCTCTCTCGCACACAGTCTCTCTCTCGCACACAGTCTCTCTCTCGCACACACACACACACACACACACACACACACACACACACACACACACACACACACACACACTACATACGGTTCTCCAGCTTGTCGTTGATGACTATGACCAGCTCTCCGGCGGACGCACTGCGGGGGGGCTCGGGTTTGGCATCTTCCTCCGCGAGCGACTCCTCCGTGTCGGTCGCGTCGCAGGGCACAGCCACCATCGCTCCCGCCGCCAGACAGCCGCGCGCGTCTAACGCCGACGGCTCCTCCTCGCCCGGCCATGCGCTCGGTGGCGGCGGGGCTGGGGGGCTTGTGTCGACGGACATACTGTGACGACCCCGCAGGGACGATGCTCGTGTTCCGGGCGCCTCTGTGATGTGTTCCCCCACTGAAAGCGGCCACGTAGCAGTTGGTAACGAGCAGTGCCCGGTTCGCCTAGGCAAGGACAGAGGTAGGGTGAGGGACGTGCCTGTAGTCGTCCACACGATCAGAAAGCCCCCCCCAAGAGCCAAGACCCTTAATTCCCTTGCTTACGGGCCTGCTCTGAGGAGATCAGCACCCAGAATGCCTCAAGGGCGAACAGAGTGGGAATAATAAAACTAGGATGGTTTCTCCCAAACAAAAGGCCGAGCAGGCGTCCCAGGATCCCAACAATAGGAGCGCGGCTGGTGGGTAAATAGCCGTGCAGGTGTGCACATAACGAGGCGCGCTATGCCCCTGCAGAACCCACGACACACGATCCGCTGTAGGCTACATCATATGGACCCAATGGAAGAAGTCAAACAGCAACCATAACAGGGAATGTGTGTGTGTGTGTGTGTGTGTGTGCGTGTGTGTGTGGAGGGGGGGTCGGAATCGGTGAATAAAGGCGACATGAATTATAATGATGCGAGATGTCGACTGGAAATGACAAACAAAAAAAACCAACGGCACTGGTGTTTTTCCCACACCTACTGCTTTGATATTTTCAAGGATGCACGAGCTGGAGGTTTTCTTTCTCACCAACGGAACAAAAGAACGGTGAACTGACCTTCTAAATGTGGTGCGTCTTGTTCCACTCAAAACATGCCCGTCTCCTCCTCGGCACCGTAGTCATCCCAGGAAAAAAACACGGGAACCCATCAACGTCCCAAAGAGCCACTCTGCATGTCCACTACAGCGTGTCCCGTGTCGTCTCCAGACCCGGAGGAGTCTGTGTGTGGAAGTCAGACGTGGTGCGCGCCTCGAGGCTCGGTGCGCCGTTCGGAGAACGACTGATGAATCCAGTGGAAGCGACCCGAGCGTCCGGCTGTTATTCACCAGGTGGAGGGTGTTGGTGCAAAGCCAGCGAGTCACAGAGGTCCCCGCCTACTATTGCAATGGCTCGGCAATGAGGCCAGCTTGGGTAGGACCCCTGGTTCTCCCTCATCCAGAAGGGTTTGATAACCTTTAATGATAACCTGGTCAGACTGGTTTTTAACCTTCAATAATAACCCATGGTCACCAAGACTGGTTTAATTACCCAAAATAACCTGGTCCGACAGAGTGGTTTAATAACCTTTAATATAACCCATGGTCACAGACTGGTTAATTAACCTCTTATAACCTGGTTATCTAGTCCTCGTTATTTACCCTCTTATAACTTGGCAGGACTGGTTTCATCACCTCTTACAACCTGGTCCTCCAGACTGGTTAATTAACCTCATGTAACCCGGTCATCCAAACGGTTTTAGAAACTGACCATTTAACATAGACTGGTATATTACCTCCTAATAAGTACAAGTTAATGTGAATACAAGGTTTATTAAAAGATAAATTACCACCAGGCAATTATCACAGTAAAACATTATAAGAAACAAAAACATTAAAAAAAAACACCAAAAGAGGTGCAAGATACAAGTATACATTACTAAACTGTACAAAAACATTTCAATTCAGACGCCGAAGAGGTCATAACCCAATGGAACTCAGGAGGTTTGCCTGCAACGAGAGGAAAGACCAGTTAGCTTACCATGATGCTAGGAATAGCATCACAAACAATAAACAGTTTGGAAGTACAATCAACACTACAGCGTTAGCAGTTCACCTTCATGAAGGAGGAAAACCTCTTCTCTGTGATGCCTTCTATCTGGATCAGGTCCTCCAACTGTGGACACACGACGTATTTATACCCCAGATAGACCCACCAGGTGAGGGACGTTTAAAGGGGACATAGGATGCCACCAGTTGCGAGTGTGATTAGCCGTTACAAGCCGTGTTGAAAATCGGCTTCTTCTGACATCACAAGTGGGCATGTCCACCTAGATGTATGACGAAAAGACGAGCGACGTTTGCTACAGTCCGCTGGGCAGGCCGGTACAGATCTATCCAGCACACATCTAGGAGGACACGCCCACTTGTGATGTCAGAAGAGGCAGATTTTCAAAACGGCTTGTGACAGCCAATCACACTCACAGCTGTTGGTGTAACAGGTGGCCTGGGGAGCGGAGCCTACCTTGGTGAAGCTGCCGTAGATCTCTCTCCAGCCGAGGATGAGCTTGGCCTTCTTGTCCCCGATGAGCTGCAGGCCCTTCAGGTCTTTGTGGGAGCCGGTGTTGAGGAGCGTCAGGATCTTCTGCTTGGACTGCTCCACCAGGGAGCGGTCCAGGTGGGACTCCCAGCCCGACGGAGCCATGTTCTCCTTCCCCTTCGGCTCCTGGAACCCAAACAACGTTTGATACGGACGACCACGTCCATTCATCGCAGTTTTTCCAAACCTTGTGTTAATATAAATCCAACGATGCACCTTTAAAAATTGTTTATGCATTTCATCCTTTATTATAAAGCGCGATAGAGAGGCGGGGCTGGGAGACAGAGGGGAGGACATGGGGCGAAGGACCCCGGGCGGGACTCGAACCCGGCCCGCTGTGATCAGGGTGGAGCACTGTAGGGTACGCGCACTACCAGGGGGGGCCACCGGGGCGCCCCCTGACGGCCACCTTTTAATTAAGACAATTGAAGAAGTTCAAAATGTTTAGCGGAAGGTCGATAAAACGCTTATGCTTAACAGGGTATCGGCAGGTTTCAGCAGGTCGAATTTAAGACCTTTTAATACCACCTTGAATGAAATTTAAGACCTAAAACACGCAATGGTGGGGGTTGGCTACAGACGCGAGCCAACTTCGGAAACTGACGTCTTCCAGCCAACGGTCCTTGAATTTGCACCTCCGCATTGTCGCAGATTAGCTAGCAAGCACACAGATAATCGTTTATATATGCAGCTAGCAAGAAAGAAGCCTCTCTACATGTCCTTCCTGAAAAGTCCCACGAGAAAAAAAGTAAAAAAAAATAGTCCTGCCCGACAAATTTAAGACCAGCATATGACATTTGTAACGAATTTAAGACTTTTTAAGGCCTTCAATTTAGAATGCCGCGTTTCCACTGCAGGGTGCGGTACGGTTCGCAAAGCTGCGTTACGGATTACTTTTCCACCGCCAAAAGTGGGCGTGACTCGGACTGAGCAGTACTCGTTTTGCCCTCGTCTTCAGTACTCCCCCGTTGGGGTACTGAGACGCCTGAAAGGGTGCCTCCGTTGATTGGTCGACAGAATCGTCAATTCTGGGCGACGTGGGGATAAAAACAAACAAACAGCAGCCTCGAGGTATTATTCTTTACAATGAACATGTCGTGTAAAACGCTTGCTTGGGCAAACAAGGAGGTGGAGACATTCCTCTGCATTCTTGGGGAGAAAGACGTGCAGAGGGAGCTTGATGGAGCAGTGAGGAACGAGAAGGTCTTCCAGCTGGTTTCTGGTCAAATGGCTACACTGTGTCGCGCTGCCATGATGTCACAATGTTTACGTAGCTTCCGCGGCGATCGACATCCGGCCTACCTTAAAGGGTACTGTCGGCGGTGGAAACGCAACCTCGGAACTGAGCTGGGCTATACCTCCCCCTCCCTACCGGACTGAGGCGAACCGAACCGTACCGCACCCTGCAGTGCAAACGCGGCATAAGACTTTTGGATGCGCGGACGCCCTGCTTAATGAGTGGTTCCAGCGCGCTACTGAGCTCGCCAGGCGGTCAAAAGAGTTTTGGAAGCAGCTGCTTGGGTTCCCCCCCACTTATGGGGTCCCACGCCCCAAAAGCTCTGGTTGTGTGGTACCAGGCCGAGGCGGCAGTAGGGCTTATGTAAGCGCACCGGGGCCCGTTTCATCCCCACGCTGAATCAGCGGGTCGTTTAAACACAGTTACTCATCACGGTACTCAAGGCGAGTTTGCCGGCTGTCCGTCCAGACTGAGCTCAGCGGTCTGGGACCGGGCTGTGAGTCAGGAGAGGCTGACTGGGTCGCTGGAACCTCCTACTCCTCCTTTACTGACCTCATCCTGGTCCAACTGCTGCCGTTTCTTCTTCATGCAGACAGACGACGTCTTCACCACCAACACCTGCTTGAGAGGCTGCAGCTGGGTAACTGGAGGAGAGGGGGAGAGGAGGGAGGGAGGAGAGGGGGAGAGGAGGGAGGGAGGAGAGGGGGAGAGGAGGGAGGAGAGAGGGAGGGAGGGAGGAGAGGGGGAGAGGGAGGGAGGGAGAGGATGGAGGGAGGAGAGGTGGAGAGGGGGAGAGGAGGACGGTGGGAGGAGAAGGATTGAGGGAGGAGAAGGATTTGAGAGGATGAGGGAGGGGAGGAGAGGAGGAATAGATGCAGTGGAGGAGGGAATCATCAAGTTAGGTAACCAAAAAGACCATATTTTTAATAGATTAAGCAGGATGGAGGTGTGGGATACAGGGTTGCGGTGGTGTAGGACACAGGCTGGTGGTTGCGGTGGTGTAGGATACAGAGTGATGGTGCATGGGCATGAGGAGGAGCGGTGTAGTCGCAGGGAGCAGAGTGCTGATGCACGGCTTTAGGGCCCAGACCCCGAGCCAGTGGGTCACAATACACATCAATCTCCAAAACAAAAGCAAGGTTACATCCTGGATTTCAAAGGTCACTTCACACCACTTAAACAACTGCCCCACCCCCCTCCCGCCATTCGAGGGGGCCAATCAGAGAGCAGAGACGGCCCAGGCTTTGGGCTCCATCAGGGGGGGTGTGTGTGGATGTCCTACTGCCTGACAGAGGGATGCTGAGGTTGGGTAAAAAGAAACCCAGCCTCAGGGTCATCCGATCCCGGCCTTCATGGTCGATAGAGAATCCACTGGCTCAGCCCTTCTAGAGGGCACGCCGGACAGCCCACGCCTCAGCTTGCACGTCCCTCTAGAGGTGGCTGACAGGTGGATGACCACCACCGCAGCTTCTCCCAACTCCGAGCAAAGTCACCATTACAAACCACGGCAGAGTACCGCAGTACCCGGTCCGACCACGGGAGGTGCCGTTTCGCTGGTTTCCTATGACGATGGTTCTGCAATAACACCCAGTCAACATGACTGGCCTTAAAGTTCTGACCCCTATTTTAAAACTATGTTTTGGAAGCACAAAAGCTTTTTCTGCCTCAATAACGATCGTATATTCTGATCTCAACTGTTAAGACATGTTAGGACACCTCGCGAAAGCTACTTGAGTTTCCGACAGCAAAATCTGTGTTTAGGGGGGAGAAGACATGGACGAAACCAAGCGTAGGTTGCCCTGAAGGGATCTCTTAGATGTGGACCTTAATTAAACTTTGACCTGACGTAACTCGCTGACCGACCGATTGGCAGCACAGTCGAAAAGAATAATTTAAGCAGTGGGTGGTTTTGATTTTGGCTCACTGGAGAACACAGCGCCTGCCCTAGTTACACACAAGACGCCCACTGCGCTCAAAAAGGGTGCATCTCAAGTAGATGAACCTCAAGTCTCTTTGAATACAATCGTCTGCTGAATGTTTTTACTTGGGGACCCCTTAGGAAGAGTCTTGGCTCAAACTAGCAACCTTCGGGTTTTAAGTACCTCCTGAGCGAAGCCGACCCCAATAAATGACAACATGAATATGTAAATAGAGTGCGGCGCCAGACTGACCCTGGAGAGGTAGAACCACAGCCTGCTGTTTCTTGGGCTTGGCAGTGTTGCCCGAGGCGAGCTTCCGCTGCAGAGGAGGCAGGTTGTTCCTGAACAAAGAGTCTTGATTGGACGATGAGGTCTCCCAAGACAAACCGCTGCCAGACGGGCAGTTGAGGCGAGACTTGCTCTCAAACTCCTTTTGCCTCTCCTTCAACTCCTGGAGAGAGAGGTAGAAACACAGAAGGGGAAAGAGAGGTAGACATACATAGAGGGCAGGGGGAGAGGGACATTGAAACAGACAAAGGCAGAAGGGAGGGAGACACAAAAAGGAAAAAAAGGATAACAGGAAGAGTGGACAGGAAAAGGACAGACTTTAATCCATCTGCCAGCAAGTTTGTTACATAAGAGTTTCTTGTGAGATATTACAAAGATATAACAAACTGAAACATGCTGACATGGTTCTCAATCTTGGGGTGAGAAACTGTTCTCACACCCCAGCAGAGAAGGAACACATGTTTCTGTCTCTAATCTCCCAGCAGGCCTTGCAGCAGCCAGTGAGTGTGTTATAGAGAAAGAGTTGATTTCGGCACAGCTACCAAATCCTGGTCTACTGAACAGAGACCACAACCTGTTTAAGATGCCTTCAGATGATGGCTACCACTAACAATTTATCTATTGATGAATCGTGCAATGTAAACTACACATTTCATGTCCTTCAGATGTTAAACAGATGTTCGGATTTTGTGTTCATTTTGTGTTTAGGGTATCGAGAAACCTTTACAAGCCACCTTTTTGGCAGCCGTCTATTGCAGTCAAAATGTATTTTGAAATAACTAAGAGCAGACCATTTCTTTCAGAAAAATAACGTATTGATAACAAATATTAACGTTGACACATTCTGTGACAGTCATCGATGGGAGTCAACGAATCACAGCAGCCCTACGTGTGAGTCAGTGTACCTCGATCTCTTTGCGTGACTGCTTCATGGTCTGCTTGTCCTTCTCCTGACAGCCCATCATCAGCTTCTCCAGGGCTACCAGTCTGTCCAGCACAGAGGGTGCTGAGGTACTGCTGGACAGACAGACAGACAGACAGAGGTGAGGAGGAGGGACACGGTGGAAAGGAGGAGACGGGAGAGCGAGTGACATAAAGAAAGAAGACGAGTGTCAACATACAAGCAGATAGAACAAAACATATCCCTGTTCAACTAAAAACCAGCCGTCAGTAGATATCGATTAAACTCTTTTTTTAAACAAATGGAAATGGCATGCAAGCAACATGTTGCTATGGAAACCATAGCAACCCGTAGGAGCTTATCTGGTCTGTTAAGCAGAGCAATAGAAAACGGGATAAGCCACCTGTGCATCTAGACGAAGCCGTCTCTGTTTCTGTCTATTCTACCGGCAGGCCTCGAAGCAGCCAGTGAGTGCTGCAGAGTTTATTTCGGCACAGCTACCAAATCCTGTTCTACTGAACACAGACCACAACCCGTTTAAAATGCCTTCACACAGAAACAGTTAACGCATAATACATACACACTGACTTTACTAAACTAGCAGATAACTTATCTCAAGTAACGTATAGTTAACACAGGGACACATGTCATTAAGAAGAAGGTGGGGTTTAGGGCATCGGGGACTAGCATGCCTACAGAGAGTAGAGTAGACGGAGGAGGGTGTCAGACCTGGGGGGTGGGGCCGGAGGAGAGGCTGTGCTTGGTTTGCGGCCGTCTTTGTGTTTCTTCCTCAGCTGGTCCCCCTCAGCCTCCTCCCGGGGTCGTTTGACTGGCGTAGAAAGAAGAGCGAGTCAACCCTCTGTACTCTGCCTTCTGACGGAGTCAGGGCCGACCACTATATAAAGTGTACTAGCTGCAAGTAGTAGGCTGCTGTAAACCTCACTAGGTATGAGCAACAACATTATCTGATATAAATCAGACTAGCCTGAAGCGGCTATGTTAGAGCCGATAACATTTGCAGCTATAAACATGACCAGCGACGTTGGCAGCTATGAACATGACCAGCAACCTTGGCAGCTATGAACATGACCGGCCATGAGCCCAACGTGGGCGGATATGAGCCCAGCCAGCGACGAGCTATCGCCTCACCCTGTGGGACGGGGACCGTGAGCGTCTCGCGGACGAAGGGCTTGTTGACGATGAGTTTGGACTTGGCGGCAAAGTTCAGTGCGCTGAACGTATCGAAGTAGTAGCTGTACTCCGGGGCGATGTTGGTGATCATGACGGAGTGGGAGGAGCCTCCGAGCGAGTCCTGCAGCAGGCGCGTCAGCTTGCTGTCGCGGTACGGCACGCGGCCGCCCGTGCCGCCGTTCAGGGAGTCCACCACCTTGCTGAGGGTGAAGAGGGACAGGTTGATGGCGCCGCTCTCCTTCAGCCGCAGGCCCTGGTTCCCCGTGCGCCGGTTGTCCTCCGAGCCCGCCAGGTCCACCAGGTACAGCTTCCCCGTCTGCTGCCGGTGGGGCGGGGCGCGCTGCGTCCGCACCACCTGGCCGCCGGGAGGAGGGGAAACAAACGTCAGACAGACTGCATTTACACGTGGCTTTATTCAAAAGCGCTTTTCATTATCGCCAAACATTCAGCCGTTCATGCACACATTCACACCGACAGCGGAGTCAACGACGCACGGCGAACAACCAGCTCGTCTGGGGCAGCTAGGAGCTGATTCAGCCCCACGTTCACGCAACGCAAGGGGGTTACGCACCCCTTACGTCCTTGTGGACCCTCCTTGTGTCCACCCCAAGGGGTTGACGTGGTCCCCGTCCGTCGAGGCCAACGCGCTCTACCTCCTGAGCTGCTGCCGCTCCAGGGACCCCGATGAAGACCATGGGACCCCGATGAAGACCATGGGAGGAGGCCACCCGTGGGGGCTGAGTTCATGTCTACTGGGGTTCTGTGGTCTTAAAGGACCCCCATTATACCAGCTGGTGACGATTAGTCCTTTCTAAATATAAACCTAATGGCATGCTGTATAACGATCAGTTGGTCATAACGACTGGGTAGGCCGATCTTGCCATCATATGGCAGATGTATTGACACTGACAATTTTGAAAGCCTGTTATGGGTAATCAACGTCCCCTGGTGGTTAAATAGGGGCCTGATAATAGGAGGTAGACCATAACTATAATTACACTGAAATTTCTGTCAAATTAAATGATGTTATTTCTATCTCTGATATCCCAGCAAGCCTTGCAGCAGCCAGTGAGTGTGTTATAGAGAAAGAGTTGATTTCGGCACAGCTACCAAATCCTGGTCTACTGAACAAAGACCACAACCTGTTTAAGATGCCTTCACAGAACCCAACACGCTAGCTACACACAAACAAACTAGCAACTGACAGATTGCATATATAGGACAATTCTCTTCGGGTCAGAGCCCAGAAGAGCCCGTATATGATGGTCCTCTACGGGTAAGACCCTAGAAGTACAGGAGAGCGCACCTTGATGAGCAGAATGGCATGGCTGCGACTGGATCGCTGATTCAGCTTTGTGGAGGCGGTGGTCCGGTTCAGACTGGCGGGGACAAAGTGTTGGTCAAAGTCTGCGAAGGAGGCGAGCGGGGTCTGCGTCAGCCCCGGGATCAGGATGTTGCGGTCCTTGTCTTCCCTGATGGGCAGGTCCTGGGTGCTCGGGGACAGCAGGTCCAGAACCTGAGGAGGAGAAGAGTCGGCAAGAGGACCATCTGCAGGAGACCATCAACTACTGTCCTGAGGCAGATGCTAGTTAGTTGCCAATTTATTTGAATCTAAGCCCCTAGCAGGAATTGCAGCAGCCGTTAATTGTTGCAGAGAGCCAAGGTTGATTTCAACACCAGCTACAAAATCCTAAACAGAGACCACAACATGTTTATTATGCCGTCGCAAGCGGAACACAATACCACCATCTAGTTGCAGTTCTAAGACCACAGTTGTACCTTCTCGTTGTAGATCTCCAGGTAGGACATGGTCAAACTGCAGCCCCAGCCGTCCTGCGCCTCCTCCTGGGTGCGGACCAGGTTGAAGACCTCCTTCACAGCGCGGGGGATGACCCCGGGTTGCTCACGGCTGCCCAGCATGGTGTGCGTCTTACCTGTGGACAAAAACACGAGTCAGACCTTAATTGCTGCTGAGTAAATGAGTCATTAAAAAGGGCCCTTACTTTACAACCAGGTATGATGCTAATTAGTCATTATTGATGACTACCCAGTAAAAACTCCAATTGAATTGAATGTGTCCAAATTTAAACCTAGGAAGTAGTCGTTTTGAGGGTGCTTTTAGTTTTTTCCCTCTATACAGAGATGCAAAGTCACCAATAGTTTCCAATGACGTACACAAATTAAAGGTCAGTTCGACCTGCATTATGTAAATCTGTGTTCATTGACCTGTTTCACTGTTGGCGATAGTGGGATACCTACCTCCACACTAAACATTCTGAAACTTGTGTGGTCTATGGTTTAATGGCATTATAGTAATGCTATTGTTTAGGGCAGGGAACTTTGTAATTTGTCTCTTGGGCAGAAATATTGACCCAACAATCACTCTATAGAGCTGTGACTCTGCCTGAAAGCTTTCCTTGAAAACCCGGTCTCCTCCGCAGGTATATATCACTGCACACCGGACACGTACCGGGCTCTTTAAAGCGTGGATATCTGTTCAATATCCTTCCAATTGAAGAAAAACGACTTACAAACTAAACTTGTATTGAGCCGTCTTTAATAACACCAGTACCACAGCTATACATTTGCCTTGCAGTTTTGATGTTGGATGATTGGCGCGGGCTCTACATTTTGGCCAACAAACCTATTTTAGTCTCAACATTAATGCAACGGCAAATATTTTTATCGTTGTATAACTAACATTGTGATGCCGACAAAGCCTTAGCAAGCCCTTTCATCAAAAAAAAAAAAGGTAACAACCCATCAACTCTATGATCGGTGAGCAATATTTGGCGATTGTATGCATCACGGAGTAGATCCATCCATCACATATCGGGGGAAAAACACACCTTGTATAATGACTACTCATATAGAGGCTACTCTACCTCACATCGGGTGGTAAAACAGTGGACCTTTGGGCAAACAATACTGTTAAATGTCCTACCTGCTCCTGTTGGCCCGTAGGCCAACACGCTGGCGTTCTGTCCAGTCAGAATGTGTGGTAGGATGGGCTTCACGGAGGCGAGGAACACACCTTGCTGGGTCGTCTGCTCATCGTGGAAGGCGTCAAAACTGAATCAAACACAAAGTTTCGATTTAGCAGACAGCCACTCTAAAGTGAATTACAAGTGGTCGGAACACACAACATACAATGCTACGGAATACACAGTGAGGACTTCTGAAGACTCACTGGTATTTTACTGTCTCCGTGGCGTTCCTCCAGTTGATTATCTCCAGGTTCTGGGAGTCCAGCCCGCGGACACATGGACCTTCGGCCTTGTCGTCCTCCTTCTCCATGTAGGGCCGCAGACGGACGGCCACCCGCACACGGGACGTCTTCTTGGCCCCAGTGTCCGCTGTAGGGACACGTTGCGCCATATCTTGGCTGCAAACAAAAAAGATGGACGCTGCTAAACATCATACGAGTCGTTGGAGATCGGTTTTAAGTCGTGCTATTCATTCAGCAATAGCCGTCTATATCGTACTCCATAAACAAGCCAATGAGTTGCGTTTTAACACTTTAAGCCAGTAACTATATCGATCTATCAATCTTAACTTCTACCGAACCACGTAGCGAGTAACAGTATGCAACGCCTACGATAAGATAACACCGCAGTTCATTAATAGCGTCAAGTATCATTTTTTATTATATATTATCCAGTATTACCTTGGGTACGTTCACGTTCGATGATGTTTGTTCAATAAACACTGCGTTCCCGGTCGGTTTCAATAATAAAATGTTTTGAACGCAACAATGGCGATTCGAATACTCTCCAAACAATTTTGAAATGCGAGGACTGCAAACCGGAAAGCCCAACTGACCAATCAGGAGCCGCTTAATCCCTCCCGCGCGACGCGTCGCATTTTATCAACGCGTCATAATCACGACTAGTATTCATATATATATTCATATTTCGACATGATTAAAAACGTTTGAACGTATAATGCATTTTTCATTAAATCAAATTGACAATTAATGAGATGCATAGCCGTGTTGAAAAAACAGAATCCTTCTCCGCCCGTGTCTATTTGAGTGCTGCGCTTGTAGCAGATCTATATGACATACGGACCAGCCCAAGTGTTGTGGTTTAGGCGCATCCACATTGACGGCTGTTAGTGGCACTGCGCGGTCGCTCAAAGTCAGTAGGTTCGGTTCAAAATGGCGCTATGTTTACCTGTCCTTAGGCATAGGACCCGAACGCTTTTTCTAGTTTAACCGCCTCATTTGTCATTATAATATCCAGGATTTATCCCCATGAGGTGAACTGATGCTTTTATTCTTTGGAAATATCGTCTATCGGGACATCTGCGACTTAACTGGTATGCAATAGGTAAATTAGACGTTCACATTCTCCAGCCATAATAATCATTAACCTTAGAAATTAGGCAGTAACTCTTTATTAGTCCTAAAAAAACATATAGGTTAAATACTTTAAAGTTATCCTTTTCGGCCTTGATGTTAAAAACGAACTAAGGGGATATAAACACTGTGAATAAAGTTAACTATACCCATAGTTGCAACACCCCAACCCCTTCTCCATTAGAGTATTATGCGGTCGGAACCCCCAAGTCATTTCATTTGTGTCCCCAACGTGTAACTAACTACCATTCTGCGGGGCAGATAGGATAAACTGCGGCTGCTGACGGGATGCAAGCCGAGGCGATGGAGCCCTCGCTGCGGGAGGGCATCGAGGCGCTGGCGGTTGGCGACAAGACCGCAGGAGAGAAGGAGGAGAAAAGCGGGGACCTTGGTATTAATGACGTCAAGATGGTAGAAGCAACTGTTGAAGAAACCACTTCACCGGATGAGAAGACAAATAATGGTGCGTTTGGTCGTTAGATAAACGATCACTTTTGTCCGTTGTAGTGATGTTTCTTTGATGCACTTTTTTTTTCTCCATCGGGTGTAACCACAGAGTGTATCAAATAGGGTGCAATTACTATGACTATTTGGCGGACGCCCAGGTTGCTTTTTTTTATCCAAAGATATTTACAGTGAATACAGACCCATGCAATTAAAGGAGCAGTTAGGGGCTCGGGCATCATGTCCAGGGTACATCGACTGTGAGTCGAACACCTTACGAACCGCAAGCTATCCTCCTGCCTACTTACTATACAGGTCAAGTTTTCCTGTGCTTACTTTTAAAAATAAAGCCCCTGTGACCCTAACCTAATATGTCGACCAAAAGTCTATGTGTTAAGATAATACTTAATTGGTCCGTGACAGGGCTTTTGCACATCTCTTTTAGGCTGAGCTGTTGTTCCAACGTGTGCTTGTTGGTGTTGTTCCAGGAGGGGAGGAGGGCGGAGGAGAGGGGCAGGAGTCCCAGCGAGGAGACTCCCTCCTGGGGTCGGATGGAGGCGAGAAGACTGGGGAGGCGGAGGATGAGGAGGAGGAGGAGGAAGAGTGGGAGGTCCCGTACAGTGACGAGGAGTTGGAGCAGCCCCGCACGTGGATGCCCCCGCCTGCCGAGATCAAGCGTCTGTACGAGATCCTGGCGAAGGGGGAGGCACTGGAGCTGAGCTTCGAGCCCCTCCCTCGCCGGCCCCCCACGCCGGAGCGCACCCCCTCTCCCGAGAGAGACGACGATGAGGACGACGACGTCAACGAGAGCGAGCTGGCTGGCGGAGAGAGCAAGTGAGTGATAACCCTAGCCCTAACAGACAGGAGATCAGGGCGCTCGTTCTGCTGCTTGTCGACGGGTTCTAACCGTAACCCTTCTCCCGCCAGGGTTGTGTCTCCGACTGAGTTTGACTTTGACGAGGAGAAGACGCAAGCCACTCCGAAAAGCTCCTTCATCAACCGACGCAGAACGCCAGGTAACCTGCTAACTTAACCGTCTCGAACCTGGCCATATCCAACCTAAACATGAACAACTCCATCCTTATGCATGAACATAAACTTCTCTACCTTAACTGAACCTAACCATCTCGAACATAATAAACATAACCATCTCGAACCTTGTACTTTAAGTTAACAAACTCGTAACATAATACTAACCCTACCGTCTTTAACCTTAGACTGAATGTTACCTTATACTAAACTTAACCCCCTCCAACCCAACACCTAAAGTGACCCCTCTCCAACAGTATCCTAAACTTAACTGTAACCATCGCTAACTTAACCCCCTGTAACCTAACACCTAAAGTGACCCCTCTCTAACTCTATCCTAAACTTAACTAACCATTGCTAACTTACCCCCCTGTAACCTAACACCTAAAGTGACCCCTCTCCATCCTCTGACCCTGGGTCTGTTTTCCCCCAGGCTCCTCAGCCCGCTCTTCTGTGAAGCGTGAGGCGCGTCTGGACAAGGTTCTGTCCGACATGAAGCGCCACCGGCGAATGGAGGAGCAGATCCTGCGGACGGGGCGGGACCTGTTTAAGAGTGACAAGCGTGTAGAGGAGCCGCTGTCCCCCAACAGTCAGAAGGAGAGGGAGAAGGAGCGGGAGAGAGACAGCAACCCAGACACCATCTTCTCTCCTAGGCAAAGGAGATATTGAGAGACACCTTCGCACCCAGAGGACCTCTTGCTTTGAAACTTGAATTTTATATCCGTCTTGGACTTTTGTATGTTTTTTAAGCATGTTTTGTAATAACAGTAATAAACCCTTTATTCAATGTAAATGCTGGTTGGATGCCTTTCACTATAAATTAGGTTAACTTTTCTCCTGCAGAATGTGGCCTGGCTGGGTTAGATGCTGCAAGTGCCTTTTGTTTCTCTAAAAATATATAATAACTAACATACTTAATAACCTTCAACCAAAATGAATAAAACCACTTCCTGCCATTTACAGACCCTGGGTCACCAACAAGTTACGGTTGTAGTAACTTGGTGAACCAGGGTGCTCAGCACCTTCTAGTGGTTAAACGTATGTATTGCATATTTTACTGGGCGTAATCAGGCAAGTGTTTCAGGATGCTAGTTCTGGTCGTTATTCCTTATTGCTGTATAGTTACGATACAAACACTTAACATACACGGCTGAACATCATCATATAAGTCACCATTTTCAGAGCCAACATTTTTGTAAACCTAAACTAAAGAGCCAATGGGTGGTAACAACAGATTAACCTTCTATTGACAGAATAAGGTTCTTCTGGGCGTAGAATAATGTTCCATTGATAGTCATGTTCTACTGGCAGAATAATGTTCCATTGATAGTCATGTTCTACTGGCAGAATGATGTTCCATTGGCAGTAGAATGATGTTATATTGACAGAATAGCTTTCTAGTGACAGTATAATGTTCTATTGGCACTGGAATAATGTCTATTGACAGAACACACTTTAAACACTAGAATAAGGCTGAATAAGTAGAGCAGTCTGGGGACATTGGAATATATTTTAGTTAAGAGTTTGAGTAACAAGAAACGCCTGAGGTGAGGCTCAGAAGCATAGAGAATAACAGGGATGCATAAATATGCATTCAAAACCACAAATGAACCAAATAAATAAACAATAAATAAATAATTACAAATAAATAACAAGCTTTGTGGAATATACAGTACATCAGTTGAAATACTTTAGCATTGGCAACAAGCAGTACTCTATGACACCTTGGGGAGGGGAGGGGAGGGGAGGCTAGGGGGGGTGGGGCTGGGGTCAGGGGGCCATGGGTCCTCCCTCCCCCAGCTAGTAGGCTCTAGTTTGGGGTCTCTAGTTTGATGGCGAGGCCCCAGACTCCATGGGGAATCGCTTGTGAATCTGAGTTGATCAACAGTTGACTCAAACAGATTCACGTCTGGAACAAGTCAAACAACCTTGAATATTGGATGAAGGACACATTTCATACATTAGAGGGGGGGAGGGGGGGGGGGAATTGAAAAGAAAAAAAAATCTTAAAAAGGATCGGCACAGAAAAATCATGTGGCTTTAAAAGCATTTCCCAGTTGAAGGTAAGTAAAGGCTGCCAGTAAAAAGCATTGGGTTGGTTTCCCTTCAGACGGCCACGGCGACTGGATTCCCTTCCTCCAAGACGTCCAAGGACCACGGACCCTTAACCTAGCCCACGCCCGGGACCTTGGACCCTAAACTCCCCGTGTCCAGACACTGTCAGCGCGTGGACCCCGAGTCCAGGTAACCCGAGTTGACTGAATATCTGTTGCTACTTCTTCAGATCATCCGTTGTTACGGAACAGACAATCTGACGCAACTGTAGATAATCTGACACAACCGCAGATAATCTGACGTAACAAGGACAGACAATCTGACGTTAACTATAGCAGATGATCTGACGTAATGACAGATCATTGGACACGATTACGGATAATCCGACGCAATTTCAGACAAACTGTTTGAAGAGATAATCTGACGTCACGTCAACAGAAGACCATTTCAAAGTGACATTGCTACCTATCATCACTTCTGTATGGGTTGAGAACACAAAAACACTTCATGAGCCGCGTACGCGACACTGTTAAATGGAATAAGGTAATAATATCTACACTGTAGTGAAGGCTGCCTTACTGGGAGGAAAGTGTGTGTGTGTGTGTAAGGAGAACTCTGCACCCTGCTCCTCGGGTTACAGCTCAACCATTTGGACCTGGAACCCATCCCCTGCCTCACGCCCATGTATGGCACGACTACGCTAGCTTGGCTCCCCATGTGTATACAGGCTCAATAGATATACGACATGCTCCACAAAAGGCTGACTAAACCACGGACCCATCACAGTGGCAATATTTGGTATGTAAAATATGTGGATCTCTTTCAATGACCCGAAGACATTCACCCCAACCCGGTAACTGGGCACTATTTTTTCTCAGTGGAAGCTTTCCACTACCATCTAAATGAGTGGTTAGGCATTGTAAGTTCCGACAGGTTAGGCCTTTGCGCTGGAAGTTGCAACTTAAACTGTCCAGTGGAAGCAAATGGTGTCATAACTAGCATGCTTCAGATACTTAAGTTCTATTTTTCGATCACAGGTGGTAACTAACCTTGCAAACAAAAGGAACTAACGACGGCAAAGCACACGTGCACATGAGGCATCGGATGGGAGACCTCAGCTGTAGTTTGAAACTAAGGTCAGAGT
The DNA here is from genome assembly GCF_026213295.1 of Gadus chalcogrammus. Lineage (NCBI taxonomy): Eukaryota > Metazoa > Chordata > Actinopteri > Gadiformes > Gadidae > Gadus > Gadus chalcogrammus. Next base: position 1,116,884 of record NC_079429.1, read on the forward strand.
TCTCCTTTAATACTACTAATAAAATGAATGATAACTCATCACGAACATGTAGAACTGAGGAAACATATTAGAACACAACGTGAACAGGAACACTGAAGGAGAGTAGTAGACCAGCTAGCTCCGCAAAGCTAGCTGCGTCACGCTAGGAGCGCTAGGCTGCATCCCTCTCGTCTAGGGCGGGAAGGGCTGAACAAGGGGCCCAGGGACGATCGGGGGGGGTAAGGCAGCAGCCCAGTCTGTCGGCAGGGTGGGGGGGTACTTGGTGCCACTGGCTACATGGTGGGTACACGGAGGTAACACTTACAAGTCAAAATACTGCTTAGCCGACGGGTGGGTCGTTTCTGGGACTTACTAAGCTGAATGAGGCCTTATCTACAGCAGATGTACTAACATACAATATAATACATTCCTAGTTCCTGCTCTGCCCGGCAACCGACAGAGCAGGGTACAGTTAGCTCCGAGGGATAGCGTCGCTGTACCCCAAGGCTAACTCCAGCTAGCTCTGGGGTACGGGGACGCTGTCCCGGCAGGATAAAAACTAGAGAGCTCTGAGAGATAGCACTGCTATATCACCAGGCTAACTCCAGTTAGCTCGGGGAGACAGGGATGCTATGCCGCCAGGCTAGCCCTAGTGAGCTCAGAGAGACAGGGATGCTATACCAGCGGTCTAACTGTCTTGTTAATCAGCGTCTGGGTCCAGGTGGTCGGGGGCCACCAGATGTTTCAGCCCCTGCTCCCTCCCCCCTCCCCCCCCCCCCATCTCCTCTCTCCATAGTCGCCCTCCCTCAGTGGGCGCTGGACTCCGGCTCCGCGGGGCGCACGCTGTACCCGTTGGCGGGGCACGGGGACGGGGCGGGCGGCCGGCGGGAGGAGCGGGTGAAGAGGCGGAAGGCCCCCCGGCAGATGAGGCTGAACCAGTAGAGCTGGGGCGCCATGAGCAGGGCGGCGCCTAGGTTACACTGCCAGGACACCCTCAGCGGGACCAGGTGGAAGGGGATGGAGGCGTACCTGGAGACACACACACACACACACACACACACACACACACACACACACACACACACACACACACACACACACACACACACACACACACACACACACACACACACACACACACACACACACACACGCGGTTAGCTCAGAGTCGCGGCTAACACCCTATAGCAGCTAGCTGGTACATGCTATTATGCTAGCTGGTTCGCGCCAACATGATAGGACAGCGACGGAATGGAACAAATAGATGAAATGGAGAGACAGACATACGGACACAGAGGCCGACAGCCAAAGAGAAAGACAGGGAGACGGAGACAAAACAGAGGCAAGGAGAGACAGACAAAGCCGGACACAGGGGGACAGACAGACATACAGACCATAGACAGATGGAGAGAGATACAGAGAGAGGCAGCGAGACACACAGAACATAAACAGGAGACCGACAGACAGACAGACGGAGAGAGAGAGAGAGGGAGAGAGAGAGAACAAACGAGACCTGCAGAACATAGACAAAAGGGAGACGGACAGACAGAGAGGGAGAGCGAGACATACCTGCCATAGGCGTAGTAGATATATGGGAAGAGAAGCACTCGAAAGACGAAAAAAGTGACCAGCATTAGAGCCCCATTCACTTTGTGCAGCAGAGTGTGTTGCTGTTTGTACTGAGAGAGAAACAGAGAGGGAGAGACAGCCAGCAGGCGGGTCGGTCAAGCTGAAGAGGTAAATCACAGTGTTCGGAGAAGCACCCTGTGTGTGAGAGTAAGAGTAAGAGCCACCGTGAAGTATGAAGGCATAGGTTGAACATATTTTCATAAAAAAAAAATAAACCACACAAACACACCAAAATATACACCAGATATACACCGTTTATAAAGTAAGGTTCTGCAACACGTTTTGTTTTGCTGGGGTCCCTAAAGAGGGGAGGTTGATATTAGGTGGCTTGGTGGTCATTAGTAAGGGGAAGAGTTAGTGAAAACTGGGCAGACATAGCAGAAAGAGCACATATATAAGCCAGCCTCAAAGTGTCATCAACCCGACCTACGGGGTAACGGGGGAGGGGGTGGCGGCTGGCTGGTGTTAGGGCCGGCGGGTTGAAAGGGGAGGGATGTATCAGCTGTTTAATCCAGCCTTACCATGGAAGCTATATTCAGAGGGCAACAGCTGTTACAGCTTCGTGTGTGTGTGTGTGTGTGTGTGTGTGTGTGTGTGTGTGTGTGTGTGTGTGTGTGTGTGTGTGTGTGTGTGTGTGTGTGTGTGTGTGTGTGTGTGTGTGTGTGTGTGTGTGTGTGTGTGTGTGTGTGTGTCAAACAGACAGGCTCACCGTCACCTAGCTACTTGAGCGCTGTAGACACACACATAAAAACAAACACATGGTGTTGGTCACGTGGTGAAGAGAGAGAGCTGAGGAATGAGCCTCCGAAGACTCGTGAGTCATCGGAAACTACAACAAGGTTCATGCTTGGAATTGTGTCAAGTAGATTTAGACAGCTAAAGTCTTGGCCAGGGGAGCTGTTGAGTCTGTAGAGGGGGAGAGGAGAGGGACAGAGAGATGGAAAGACAGAGGAACAGAGAAAAGGAAAGACAGAGAAAGAGAGAGAGAGACAGGCTGAAGGAGATAACGTTTACCTGGATAAGGATCTTCCCCAGACAGACGGAGGGTGTGCTGAGCTCAGCCATAAACATCACGCCCTGGAAGTAATCTCCCTTGCCGCGCCGCAAGAACTACAGACAAAAATCACACGCACAACAAACGAGTGATGAGTCTGTCAGGACCTGAGAGCACCACAATCGTACACAATAACACAGAGTTTCACAATATGCTTATGAATTAAAAATACTATTAATAAGTCAGACGGTAATAACATTCATATAGTAGACAGCAGTGCAACTCATTTAAAAAAAAGGCACATCTTCTCTTAGATGTGCCTAATTAAGTCTTAATGAATTATATCTAAAGACATTAAAGAGAGGAGCAGACCTACTAGTTGCCTTACTTTAGGGAATATAAATATAACCTTCATTAATATGAAGTCATGCTCAGAATTAAAAGTATTTCCATTTACAGCATCTAAGGCATGATTTTCTTCTAAGAGACAAAAAGCGCTGGTTACCACGGAGACAGGGAAGCAGACAGTGACCATGACGACGTGATGCAGGACCATGAGGAACTCCCGGCGGAGGTAGCTGAGGAGTGCGGAGCCCACGTGTTTGGGCGCGGCCGCTGCCTCCTCGTGACCCTTCACCCTCAGCTTGTACCAGTAGCACATGAACATGGCGTAGATGTCGTACACAAAGTAGGGCACGGCGAACAGGATGTAGCTGCAGGTCAACCAGTGCCTGAAGACAAAGGACGGACTTGGTTAGGAGAGTACAAGCCCTCCACACCTCGACCTGCCTACGAAGGCTCCCAGGGGTCGATCACCCCAGGTCAAAAGGTCACTAGGTGCAGCTCCTAACACGACGTCTGCACGAGCCTGGGGCGGCATAGGTATCAGTGGCGCTACTCTGTTGTTGCACGCTCTGCGTTTCCCGGAGCCCTGCCGCTCTTTGATGGGCCAGGTTGATAGCGAACACTGGCTGCCCCGTGGCTGGGCTGTTGGGGGGGCAGGATCAGATCAACACAGGTCCTCCTCCAACATGCTGCTCTGTGTGCTTTGGCACAACTCTTATTTTGTGAACTGTGGAATAACTGCAGGATATGTTCTCAGTCAGAGCCGTTGTCTTTTTACTCTAGAAACCTTTATATCTGTTAGAAACAAGCCCTCATGAGACCGGCCTACCACTACGAAACAGTGATTCCTTTTTGCATTTCCATTGGCCCATCTTACTCTGTACGATGCCTGTGAGTTCCCGGCCTTACCCGTCCTCGATGATGTCGTCGCAGGAGGAAGCGATGATGTATCCGGCGGAGGAGGCCATGAGGGCCTGCACAGAGGACACCAGCCTGAGGGGAACACAACAGGTCATCTCTCCGGTCCCACTCCAGGGCTGGGTCCCAGCACTTTGATTTGAGGCACGTCACACGAGCACCAGCAAATGACAGATTGTTGATGACGATCCAACCAGTCACAAACTTCAGACCTCTTAGCCAAATTACATCTCTGATACCTAGCCATGTGGTGGCGTGATATTCCAATTTCTAATGACGTAGCTGCAGTCACAGAGTCGCAAAGGATAAACCGATGCATCCTCGGCCCAAAGACGATTCACAACCGGCTAAGCTTCTTGCTGAGCAGCTTCAGCAAATCGGCAATGAGGATAACATCTGGAGGTTTAGCAGGAAGCGCGCTAAATCCCCCTATAGGGGCGGCCTTTTTGAATGCAGCCAGTGTTCACCCACCTGGCAGAGACGATCACGGCGTCCCCTTCGCTCCAGCGAAGGCCAGGGATGTATTTGAGGCATTGTTTAGACAGCAGGAAGAGACCGGGGAAGAATACTGAGCCAGCGGCCAAGATGCTCAACATGTTGCCCCGAGGTCCCACACAGCGGCGTATCTTCAGCAGGCGATCTGTGGCGCTTTCCCTCTGCGAGCAGATATTATCATCGATTAAACACACTGTGTAGCTGAACACTTCCACAGGCCCCTCCGGCCAGAATTATCACCAGAGAGCACTTGCTGATTGTCCGCTGATAAAGAGTCAACAAGACTCTTTTATTATGAAGCTAGTAGCAACAATATAAGCCTTGATGGGGAAATACTTTTTCCCCCATTGTAATATGGTAGGGATCTATCAAATTTAATTCTAGAGTAGGATTTCCTTGCTTCACTATTATACATTTTGTAACCTTTAACATTTAAACAAAAGTAAAAACGTGCAGTGAAACAGTTAAATAGTGGAGCATTAACCACTACATTATCACTATGATTAACGACTACATTATAACTACAATTAAACACTACCTTTAACCTCCACATTATCACTAATACGACTACATTAGAACTACGATTCAGCACTACATTATCAACACCAGAAACCGTCACATTCTCACAATGATTAACCACTACCTTTATCACTGAATAACCGTTACATTATTACTGCGATAAACCACTACATTACGTATGTGTCATTTCGTTCGAGTGGCTGTACTCTCCATCCGTATTGTCAGACTTTTGAGGCCACACATGTGTGGATATTCCACAAAGTTACGCGGCCCATTTAACTTCACATTAGTACAAGCTGACTGATTAGGAAGAATTCAAAAGAAAATACGCACTGCGCTTTCAAATAAGAGACAGACCAGGACTAAACACTACAACCCTAGAAGGACCTCTTGTAGGTTAACCGGGCACGCTGGGTTGATCTCTTCACTATGCTGGCTAGGGCGCAGGGGGGACATCGCGGATGTAAACCAAGCTGGGTGTATTCATGGAGGGACACAAAGAGCCGCTACTGACTGATAGCGTTCTGCCATCCCGGGGACTAACGGTCTGAGAGATAAGACCCCCAACACGTAAACATCGGCGGTCGTTACTGCACCGTTGCTTCTAGCAAGGCTCTGGTTGTTTGGGGCATACGGTGCACAATTTAAAAAAAACTATAGAACTGTGTGAAATGTCAGCACCTTGGAGAGTGGAAAACGGGAGAGACAACTGTGTGACTGAATCGTAAAGATATGCGGTCTGGGTCTACACCTGTTAACAATAACGACCTAAGTGAACACACCCATTATTTCTTTAAAAGGAAAAGTCCCCAGTAGCATATAAACCCGATAAAGCCTCAGGTCAAGGGGTTTTCTTTGAAGGACAATCAGTACCCGGTACATGCGGGTCCGTCCGCGACAGTTAAGAACGATAGCAGCTAGGCTAACAACCCGGTAAGGAATCAGCACACTGGCTAGCAGCAGACTGGCCAACATCAGAGTAAACACTAATCACACAAAAGTTGATGTTATTAAAACAAATGATCAACAATTACATGGAAACTATGCAGAGTCCAGCCAACGTCCGGTCCAAACGTGTGTCCTGCAGGTGGCGGTTGAAGGTAAAGATGTGCCGGGGCTCTGCGCCTCGATGATCCGCATGTTTATGAGGCCAACACGGTCGGAAAAAGCGGCTGCTAACGGGCTAACGCTAGCCTGATATAACTGCTAACATTGAAGCTACTAGCTACCAACTAGCCTCCCGATGCGCTAGCTAGCAATAACGCTGTCTCCCGACAACGACTACCGAGAGTGACACCGATCAGATCCCGACTGGCAATTGAAGGAACGACGGAAATGTGCATCCATCCAGATGTCGACGTGGTAGCTAGCAGTGGTTCGATAGGAGGTCACCGGGCTCATGGGTCCTCACGTCTGCCTTTCCCTGCGGCGTCTAGCGGCAGGACGCGGTACGATACGCGTTACCACGCGTGAATGGATCGCATTGATTGGTTCGTTGAACAACGCGGCGCCGTTGCGAACGAATGCGATTTGCGAAGCGACGCGCAGGAGGCCGCGTCGCGCTGCGTCTGGTCTAAAGTGCCGCTGGGACATGTGCGGCGGCACCCACCAGACGTCTTTGTATGTTAAATACATTCAGCAAACCACCCTTTGGGTAGATTATTGTTCATTTTGCCTCCACTCTCCGGCCAGAAACGTGTGTTTAATCATTGATCTTATTGCTCAAACGTATATAGTCCTGCTTGTGCATTTTGCGATATTTTAACGTGTAGGCCTACTTGGTACTTTATTTCCATTGTTTATTTATTTGATCATGACATGGTTTCATAATTGATGCCATTCTAGTTTTTAAATGTTCTGGGAAGACCTAGCGTTATATATTCAAGTCAATCAAACAAAAATAGATAAGTTAGGCCTACACAGTAGGTCTAATGTAATATTTATTTAAATAAATAAATAAATACATTATTCAACTAGACATGTGCATTTTCTGAAGAAAATGCGTGTTGTTGAATCAGCAAACCCTTCGTATGTGCAGTTTCCGAGAGCAAACCAACAGGTTAATATGATGATCCCTAATGAGCAAGCACGGTAAATTTCAAGTCCTTGGACCGCTTTGAAGCGGACTTGTGATTGATTGAAATATGGGGCTGATCGTTTTACTCTGATTGGGTTTTATAGCGCCCCCTGTTGTCGAATTGGCACTTTACTTTTTGTTGTTTTTTACCATTGACTTTATTTATTAAAACATAGCTCGGTGAACACATGCAAATTGGTCATTTCAAATTGACACGGTGACATCATTGTTCAAGCTTTCTAGAATCTACACAAAACTTCCCAAATTACCTGACGGGGTAGTCCTTGATGGGCAAACCAATTTTGAGAACTCTTGGTCTTGTGATTGGTTGAATAATGGAGTGATGAAAAACTATTTTGATCTTTTGTGGTATGGTCGTCTCGGGCTAGGTATGACTTGGGAGAGTTGTAAATGCTCAACACGTGGTTTATTACAACAGAGACACAAGGTAAACCAGCTTGCGTTCCGGAGGTGGTTCATGAATCATCTCTCGAACACAGGTAAACTGTTTATATTGGAAGTGGGCGGAATGGTAAATAAACCACGCCTACATGTTCAATTTACCAAGGTGGACCTTTGGTTTGTCTTGGTTTGGGCCTGGACGTTTGGGTTTGACCTTGAGTTATAGTGCCCCCTGTGGTCTAAGCGGTACTAAACTTTTTGGAGACCTTACTTCCGTTTTACATAATGTGTATTTAATTTGAACTCCCACGTTTTCACATTTGGAATGTTTGATTAAAGCGTTTTTCCTTAAATCAAAATGTTTGGTCTTTAAAAGGTAGATGTGGTAGTGGTTTGGTGTTGATCCCCCAAAACTGAAGGAGAAAAGCCCAAATTAGGCATATTAATAAAAGAAGACGACAACAATATCGTGGCATGGGCTGCAACCGCACTAATTATTAAAGGCAGTGAAAGGTGCAATAAACTACAGTCCCATTGGACAGGACTGTTGATTAACTGTTCAGGGCTAAATCTGGAAACACTTTCCACTGTGTACATCAGGGGTGGAAAATATAACACGCAACTGAAAGTAAATGAGACCTACAATTCTGATGTTGAGACTTTAAACCCTTAATCCACTTTGATATTAAGTTCGCTATTATATACAATATATAGGCCTGCATTCCAGGAGGACATCAACTTGAGCACATTTTTCTTATTTAGCTGTATCAAATACTCTGGTATGAAATTGTAAGGCCCACTTGCACTTCACAATGGAAAAACCGGGAGGCATTAGTACGACCTTCTAGTCTTCATGTACGATGCAACTGCACTGAAGGGTGTATTTGAGGCCTTCAGGAGATATTGTCGAGCCTAGATCTCCACCCCTCCACGTTCTTATCACCAAACACAAGCAGATCACACACACTCACAAAAGACTCAATTTTTAACCGTTTTAATTTTAATTGTCAAAATTACAAAATAATATGTTCCCTACGTCATCTACAAATAACATAACATTTATGAGTGGTAAGCATAAGAACTGTTTATAGACATGCATACTGTTGAGAAATATAAAAATATAAATATAAATACACCCCTTTAATATTCTTAATGAATCCATGACTAAGAATTAAAATATTTGAGAATTAAAGAATTAAAAAGCAGTTGAGTACGATAAGGCATTAAGATGTATCGCTAGCTGTACAAGTTCCTAAAAGGTAGAGGTATTAAATTTTAGTAGTGTCATGTAAAAATCCCCGAAAATGAATGTTAAAATTACTACCGGTTTTTCTCAACAGGAATAACATCTCGAGAAATGAAATAACTACTAAATTTAAGATACCATACAGACGTGAAATGATCAAACTCTGTTATGAAACACTTTCTAAGCCCTGTCCCAATAACTGGGACACGGCGACCAAACAACCCAACGCACCCCTGGTGATGGTGAGTATCGGGGGGGGGGGGGAGGGAACGGGGCGCCAGGGGGTGAGGTGCGTTTGAAAGGCTGCGCTGTACATACTGATCCATAATGCAGCCCACCCCACTGGTACACACAAGTTAAAAACAACAATGGCAATGGACAGTTACAATCAAATCAATGGCAATGCAATGGTGAAGTTCAATTAAAACAACAAGACTTCTATAAAATAACTGTTAACAGATTAAGTGATGTGACTGTTTTAGCTTAGCATCCCCGCTGTATGCACAATGACTAGGCTGGATTTCATGCAAAAGGTGGATTCTCAGGAGCAAGTAGTGCTGCCAAGTCACAAGTTTTCATACTGAAAATATTTTTCTGATTTTTTTTTCCAACATGTTTAGGCCCAAAACTAGGGAGAAATAAAAACGTTTAAACCATTTAATTTGAAAAACAATATTCCATTTTCTGACTGACTACCAATTTAAGGTGCCTCACACTCCTAAAGTAGATTGGACTAACCTTGTGAGTACCATCATCAGCAAACATAACATTACATCCCATGGTTATCCATCTATAAAAACAGACATCTTCAAACTCATCGCTGATTGGCTAAATCCAGAGAAACACCTCCTTGAACGATACTTAAGGTTTCAAACCCCCCTCTGAAAATCTTTCGGACACACAGCGCTCATTAAGCTAACAACTAAGCGGGCCGACACATTTGTAGGCTGATATGCTAGCAGGCTAACATGCTGGATAGGCTGTTAGCCTGCTAGCATATTCAAGACTGGATCAACCGATGCCTAAACCAGCTCCTTTGTTTGTTTTCTAGTCTTTTAATGTCCCAACAAATCAGTTAACAGGTTATTTGTGTTTATTTTCCGGTAAGAGACGGTTGAAAGAGAGCAGTGCTTCTCAACCTACGGCCGGGAACCCCAATCTTTTGATCAGAATAAATCTTGCAATGCAGACTTCTTCGATTTATCTGCATCTCCCTCCCAATGCGCCAAGTCAGCACATCGACAGCTGAGCTGCCGGTAATATATTAGTGACTCAGCGGTCGTACACCGAAGACACACAGGAACTAGCTGGGGAGGATCATCTCAGGTTTTCCTAATGGTCTTCATATGCTGCCTCAGCGTTTTTCTTGTGAAAACATTAAAGACGCTTCCCAAAGTACTCCTCGTGAGCGTTTTCCAAGCTTCATTTACTAGCTTCCATCTCTCGGAACAAGGTACATTATCACGCAGCAAACCTTTGAGTTAGACCTAATTGTTTCTGTGATTTCGTGGATCCATATTAACAAACACAGAAACATTTCTAGAGCCGTTCTCGTCTAGATGCTGGCGTCGGAGGTCTATCACAGTTGAAAAGGAAACATTTGGACGGAAAATTTAATAATAAAAAATGGGAAATCAAACCCTTGATCGACTTTGTTTAGAAAAACAGTGATGTAGTTGGTGACATAGTAATGCTATATGGGTAGATCTTAATCCAATACTGCATTGTAGGATTCAATGTTAATATGGACTCTTATGGCCAACTAAGGGTTCTGAGTGACCAAGTAATAAATACAACTTTCTGGCTTCACCCACCCAAATCTGATTGTGGCAGATGGGATTGGCTTGTGCCAGGCAAAAGCCTCAGCACGCCTTAATGAAATTAAAAGAGTCTACTATAAGTCAGCAAGAAGGCTTTTATTTTATGTGAGACTACCTCAAACAGGGGGGGGGGGGCTGGGTTTCCTTTAAGCCAACGATCTCCTGGAGCAAGAAGCAGCATGAAATAATGGCCAAAGTCTGTGCAGCGTATCCAGAGACGTTTGGTACTGAGCCTTTCCTGGCTATCATTCATCAGGCAGCCGCTACTTCATCTACTTTGTTTCTTTTTTTTAATGAAATACTTCTCTATCATTGATATTCACAATGTCATTATAAATCTCACGTCCCAAAAGGTCTGAGTGGAACCGAGCGGCCGGCCTGGGGTTCCGGACCCTAGGTTGAGGAACACTGCATTAGAGGAAGAGGAAGATCTCCCTAGTGTAGCAGATTCCAGCCATACAGTAGATGCTCGCAGTACAGTTCTATTGAAGTCTATTTAAGGATTGAAAGCATTCAGAAATATTTAGCGGACATTTTCCTGTTTATTTTTTTTTGTGTGAAGGAACCTCCAGTAGGATTCTATCTCCTGACTTCAGAGTCGCACAGTGGAACCCCTGACACACACACACACACACACACACACCCCCTGAGACGCACACACACTCCGACACAAACACACACACACACACACACCTCTGCAGCAGGGATGGGTTCCTGCCCCAGGACCCCCGGTACACTAACACACCGTCTTACCATCGATAACCCCCAAGGGTCAGCTCAGAGGTCAGGGGTCGTCCATGGCGGGGGGGTCAGGGTTCTCCAGGGTTAGTCTGGGCGGGTTCAGGGGTCGCGGTGCTCCAGTGGTCAGAGGTCCCGGCGCGGGGGGGCGGGGGCCAGGGGGTGGGGGGGGGTCATTGCCGGAGCTGGGTCGTTAGCTGTGTGCCTGTGGGGCGGCGATGCTGGAGCAGTCCGTGACCAGCAGGTCCGCCCCCCCGCCGCTCACGTACACGGGCGCCGACACCATGTTGCCGAGGGAGACGGAGCCGCTGGCCGCCGTGCCGGAGGGGTCCGGGCTGGGGGCCCCCTGCGAGGCACTGTGGGTGCCCATGTGCCCCTGCAGCTGGGTGGGGGTCTTGCACTGGATGCCGCACAGCTGGCAGACCAGCACGCCGCCGGCGGCCGGGGAGCCCAGCGCCCCCCCGCTCTCCTTCCACTCCTGGCCGTGGTGCTTCTGGGCGTGGACCCGCAGGTAGGTCAGCGTGGTGAAGCCTGGGGGGGGGGGGGGGGGGGGGGGGGGGGTGGGAGGAGGGGGGGGGGGTGGGAGGAGGCGGGGGTGAGGAACACACAGAACCAAGGACCTGCCCCCACCCGGGGCCGGCGCCCGGGCTCCGCGTGGGCGTCCAGAGACAGGTCAACCTGCCCCTACGCGTGCTCCGCTGCACAAGACGTTTCGTTGTACATTGATCGTTTTTTAATGTACAAATAATTATGTCATCATTTTAGAGGGGGCTGGGTTGATGCTATGATCGGTTTGGACGGAGCACTCTGCATTGATTTTTATGCCAGCGTTTACTTGCTGAATATAAGAGCGTTCAGATGCGAGATGGCTCCGGTGGAGCTGAGCAGTGGAGGTCATATTCTTAATTTAGTTTCCTTGTCAGATAAGATCTGTGTTATAAATCGATTTAACACGGTGAGTACTCGGTCTGGGCTGAGCTACTTACTGCGGTTGCAAAGGTGGCAGGCGTGGTGCTGTGATTGGTTGTGCACCCTCATGTGATCGGTGATGTAAGCGGCCGACAGCAGCTTGCCGCAGATGTGGCACGGCACCTTCTCCTCATGACGGATCATGTGAGCTCGCAAACGGTCCTTGGTGGCGAAACTCGACTCGCACGTCTGTTAGAGACAAGAGAGAGAGTCGAGACACCTCACAAGTCAGATGGACCAAGATCTAGACTCGCACATCTGAAGATACAGCCAAGTAGCTTGGGTTAGACTGGGGTTAGACTTGGGTTGGACTTGGGTTAGACTGGGGTTAGACTGGGGTTAGACTTGGGTTGGACTTGGGTTGGACTGGGGTTGGACAGCATCATGAGATGGAGAGTGAGGTAGTTACCGTGCATTTGAAGGGCCTCTCAGACGAGTGGACCTGTCTGACGTGGCTGTTCAGATGATCGGGTCTAAAGGTTGAAGGTCAGAGAACACAACAGTCACAAACAGCACAGCGACACAGAGGCCAATCTATTCAGGTCATATGTTAACCTTTAAACACAGCCGCCTTGATTTCATTGGTCATGCAAGAAGGACTTTTAAACTCTATAGGGCCCCAAGGGCTTCTACAGTCAGGGGACTAGAACCGACGATCGGAAGTGAATCAGTCAACATTGAGATCAGATTTGACTGGCTTCATTCAGCATACCTCCCCACGCTGCACACAGTGAGCCGGTCACAAGAGATCTCCATTCACAAAGTACAGAGCTTCTAATCATCCCCCATCTAACAGCCTTCCATTCTTCTGCAACCATAATATTTATTTTTATATTTGACCTGGTAAACCATTACTCAAAAAGACTATATAATGCACTATAAAAGGTTTATCATCATTATATAATACCGTACTTTATTTTTAATTTTTAATGCGACTAAGTGAATTCGGGCAGCAGTCTGGCATCTCTCTCTGCGCTACCTAGAACTAGAGTGTTGACCTAGGGATCGACCCAGAGGCTTTCGGCTGGGACATAAAATTGCTTACCACCGGACCTCTGGAGACTATCCTGCCCCCAGTACTACACTAATACTAACACAATATACTAATATAATATACTAATACTACGCAGACAGTGAACCCCGTCTGCTACCGTCAGTATAAACCTGTATACTACTCTCCTACTACCGAGGCACTTTAAACCTGTTTACAACACTAATACTAAGGCTCATGTACACTAGACTGTAGGGCTCTGACTTTTGCCCAAAATCATATTCGAAGTTTGTTTGTTTATTAATATTATAATACATTCGAATATTTATTAATAATATTTTGCCCATTAAATGCCTTCAGTAAGACCTGGATTGGGCTTCGCAAAGTTTGTTTACCGGCGTTGCTATGGTTACCGGTCTTGCGTGTTCCAACGGTTTATTAGGTTTCTAATAAATCGCTGTCTAATCAATACTTCATTCACGGCCTCTTCCGTGGTCATTATAATATTATGAATAGACTGCGTCGGGTTCTCCGACATCTCTCCCTCTTGGCCTGACCATAGGTCAGGCCACAGGTTCCAATATTAAGGGCTGCCTAATATTCGTTCGAATTGGGATTTATTTTTTGATATTTGAATTATATTCGAATAACGAAGATCGGAGTCATTCCCTACTAGACTATCATCCTGCCCTGGTCTGGAACTACTGGGCTTCAGGTATGCGGGAGGCGATGAGGGCTCCTACCGGGAGAAGGCCTTGGCACAGTGGGGGCATATGTAGGGCTTCTCCACCCCCCCCTGGTGGGAACGGACGTGGTGGGACATGCGGTCCTTCCTCTTGAAGCGCTGCTGGCAGATGGGACAGGAGTACGGCTTCTCGTCCGAGTGGGACAGACGGTGGCGGTTCAGGTGGTAGACGTCCCGGAATGCCTTCCCACACGTCTCGCACGCGTGGTTCTTCCTCACCGGGCTGGGGTTGGCGGGACGCTGGGGTGGACGGACAGACGGACAGACGGGGAGACGGGAGGGAGGCGGACGGACAGGCAGAGACCCACAGGGGAAGACATAACAAAATACTTTAACCAGTTAAATCTGTACAATTCATAACAACGTTATTTCGCAAATAAACATGCAAAACCACAAAGACACCGTTTAGGGTTTGAATAGGACTGAACTAAACATGATTAACAATATTCAAAACCAAGATTGAAATCAAACGGATCATTGAAGTTAGTCATTTTGGTGCAGCATGGACTAACACATCTTGTAGGTTATTAGGTTAGAGTCTGTTAATTATAAACAGACCGGTATCGGTTTGTACAGGGAGTCACTGGATCAGGATATTATCATTGGGTTCATGTACGTTAAGCCTTCCCTGGACCTGGTGCTGGGGGGTCATGCAGGGGTCTCTAGTACACTGTTTCTCAAACGCGCCGGGGGCCAGACACAGGCCGCTGGGGGCCAGCTGGTTGTCCTCTACTTAGTCACGTCTAGTCACGTCTTTATTCAAATGATTAGCAGTTATTGTGGGCCTTCCTAGCTAGGCTACAGCCCAGCTAGGCTAATGCCCAGCTAGGCTAATGCCCAGCTAGGCTTATGCCAAGCTAGGCTAGCCATCAGTTATGTTAGCAACCAGTTATGCTTTTGCATAGAGAGGCTATGACCCAGCTAGGTTCTGGCATAATACGAGCTAGCTAGCCTAGCACTGAGCTATTTTGTTGTGTGGCTAGCGAACAGCCTGGCAATTGCTGAGCTAGGCTAGTGGTCAGGCTAAGTAGACTATAGAAGTGACCACAGACCGGTTAGTTTAAGAAACAATGTTCTGGGGGGGGGGGGGGGGGGGGGGGGGGGAGACGCTCGTGCCGCAACCCTACGCCGGCGCCCTCCACACGGCCCTCACCCACCTGTCCTGTCGCCCCCGTCCCCATGACGACCGCGGCAGCGGCGGGAGCCAGATTGTGGGGGGGGTTAGCGCTAGCCACTACGGCGGTCATGGCCACCCCCCCCTCCCCGTCCAGCCCGGCCAGAGGGGGCTGCTGGGACGCGAGGGGGGGGACCATGGATAGATGGAGGAGGGAGAGCGGGACGGTCTGCCTTTCGGACCTCCCCCCACCCGCCGTCTCCTTGGGCCTGTGGGTCATGCGTACCCCGGTGTGCACCGACTGGTGGCGCCGCAGGTTGTAGTTGTTCTTGAACTGCTTGTTGCAGATGGAGCAGACGTGGGACGCCCGGGCCGGCCGCGGGGCCACCTTCACTGCACGCGCACAGAGAGAGAGCGAGAGCGGGGAGAGACGAGAGTTACAGCGTTAGTCAGAGACACACCGCCGTAGACATGCACAGCGAGACACGGCTGACTGTACAGTCTGTGGTCGATTCACATGACGGGTTACATGCAAAAAGGTTTTGGGTATCGGGGAGTGTTAACCGGGTTGGGTACGCGTGCGGGTGTTCACACGGCATTTTAGAAATGGGCTATTAACCCTAAACAGGTTATGTTACGTTTATGGTGCAGGTCAACTCTTAGGGGACACAGTCAAGGTTTACTGCTAGATGATTGGCTGCGGAGTTAGCTTATTGGCTATGGAGGGGGTTTCGATCAGTCAGTCTGTAGGTCCAAGTCTCACCTGGCGGGGGGTCTTCGTTGAGCGCAGCGGTGTCCACTGTGGAGGGGGGCTGGGTCATGTGCTCCGGAGGTGGGCTCTGGGAGCTTCCGTGCACCGACATCAGCTCTGATTGGAGGCTGCCCTCCACTTGGTTTTGGGTGGGAGTATTCTGCACAAGGCCGAGAGCAGCGAATGTAAATAAAAGTCCCTACACCTTGAGCTTGGAACAGCTACTAATGTCTAGGTTTACAGTTACGTATACAAGAGACCACACGACGGCGGGAGACGTTAGAGGTCGAGCGTGAATATTATGAAAGCCTACCTGGAAAAGGAAATTGCTCCACGCAGCATCCATTTTGCAGCAGAGCGATGCAGATGAAGAGTCAGCAAACGTTAAACGGTCCCGTTCGAGATGTGAGAACAGACCGTTCGCATTCTCCGATCGAAACACCGACGGTAGCGGGGCAAAGAGCCGCCTTCAGAGTCGCAGACACGACAGGCTTCTCCAAAGCGTCTCAGAGGGACAGAAAACCCCGGGTTGTCGCCGAGGGCCAGGCCCAGGAAACCAACCAGCTCTAATAACGGCCTATCTCCTTCTCAGTCCGCTTTCTTACTAGAAGCGGTCAAAGCATAATAATCTAAACGAGGCGTTTGACACTGAAGAGAACGTAAAAAAATAAAGAAACCAGAAAATTCTGTGTGATTACATATATTTTTAACGATATACTACATATACATCCAATATAAATAAATGATGCATTCACGCAATCTTAATAGTATAATTGGAGTGTTAACAAACGCATTTGATACAATAGCAGTTCATGCTTTTTAATATATGAATCTATTTTCGCGATTTCCCCAATAGGCCGACCGGGTGTCTATCGAAGCCTCGGTGTCTGGTTCAAGCCCTGACCCCGGCGGAGAGCGTCTGCGCCGGGCCGCAGCCTACCGCTCCACCTCGGCGCTTCAATGGCGAGGATGTCATCTTTCTTTTTTTATCGCTCGCTCTCTCCCTCCTCCCTCCCTGTCTCTTTCTTCCTTTTCTTTTTTAATTCCTCTTCTTTCTTCTCCCCCTCCTCTCCTTTTCTCGCACCGCCGTGTCCCACTCGCTCTTAAAGGGATGGGCTTTCTCTCGTTGGACGGCCCCCTCGTTTCCTCTCCCTGTTCGGCCGACAGAAAACACATTGCCGTGTACTATATTCGACGCTGTGGCGGGATGTGGTACCAGGCTCCACCGCCACAGCTCCGCGTCGCTAAAGAACCGACGGAATGACATTCCCGTTAACGGTGAATACACTGAGCGCCTCTTAAAGGGAAGTGCACCGGCTCAGATTCACAGGAGCTCCTATAACGATGATGTCAGAGTCGGATATAGAGATGAAAACAAACGCAGTCGCACGCACACAAATTAAATACTTATCATCGCACACGTCACAAATAAAGACTGGCTATGTGTTAATATCAATTTATTATCATGTTTTTAAATTACTTTAAATTACCCCCTCTTATCAATACACCTTTAAAGACCTCTCTTTGTCATTCCAAGGTTAGAATATTAAACACGTCCACAGTCATGATTGTTTTTAAAGAATGTCCCCCATCGCCTCTCCGTCCGTTTCCCGGGCGATGTGGGACGCACAGCAGCTGTATGTACAACCCACAGGGACCTATCCATTCAAGACAGCTGTTGGGGCCCCAGAACCCAGTGACAACGGACCCAGGGCCCTCCAGGACCCAGGAACAGTAGAACCAAGGGGCAATGTTTTACATCCATCTCTACCTCAATATTATCAGCCAGGAGGTTACAACTTGATGTACTTGATTTTTGTGTCCATGTGAGACTTTGTGTGTGTGTGTGTGTGTGTGTGTGTGTGTGTGTGTGTGTGTGTGTGTGTGTGTGTGTGTGTGTGTGTGTGTGTGTGTGTGTGTGTGTGTGTGTGTGTGTGTGTGTGTGTGT